>NC_088357.1:12621250-12925000 GCF_036884655.1 Musa acuminata AAA Group | reverse complement strand
GATTAAAATACACAATGTTATATATATATATATATATATATATATATATATATATATATATATATATATATATATATATATATATATATATATATATATATATATATATATATATATATAGTATAATTAATGAAGATGAATTTTAAGCTCGGAGTCTTGTAATAATCTGTCAAATTATTTACCAATTAGGCTAGCCAATACTTTTAAAAATATACCAAACGAGTGTCAATCTTTATTTTCATCCTATACATATAAATATTTCTAATATCTATCATTTTTATATGTTGGTTAATTGTCCATTGCATTCCCTTTAAGATCATTCTGCCTCATTTTATTTCAACTCATCTTCATTTAGTCAAACTATATCATGATATAGATTACTAAGCCTACTTTGATCACCTAGATTAAGTTTAGTCTTTTAACTCATTGATCCAATTTTTGTTTCCCTTTTTTTTATTTAATTTAGATTAAAATCTATCAACCTAACTTTGATACTAATGTTACATTTTTTAAAATTTATTATTTTTTAATGTCAACTAGAATTAACATGAGATTAATGGATGTTGATATAATTAAAAAAACTTAACTTATAAGTTACAAAATAAATTTTTGAGAATATATTTATATTTTTAATATACATTTGGAGAAAGAGACTTGAGTGAATGTGTAGTTATAGAATGCTTTGGGTGTTCTTAAAGGGTAGATAAAACCTGTATTTTAAATATGCATTAACGTAAGTGTTGTATTATAAAACTATATATCAAAAGTCCATTGAATATTATATGATAAATTTATCCTTCTAATATTTGAAATATTTATTCAAAAATAAATATAGATAATTTTTCATTTAAAATAATAAGCAAATAAAATAAATAAATAAAATTTAAATTATAGAAGACATAAATAAATATTGTTAATATTGTGATTTTAGATAATGTCATAAGATACTTTAAAAATATAAAAAATTATATTCATATCCTATAAATACCAAAATGCTAATGCTACCTTGAGGTAGCATCAACATTTGAACATTTGTAATATAGTGTCCAAGCCAAATATGATTTTAAAGAAAAATTAAACATCAACGCATATGTGACATGTGTATCGAGCCCTCAATGCATATTTTAAATTTTAAATATGTTTTCAAGCACACCCTTATCGGGACTCTCTCAATATTTCTTACTAACATCAAGGAGCACTACAAATATACTTATGGAATCCTATATATCATATAACTTACTATATCTAGTCAAATGGAGAAAGAAAAAAGAAAGGAAGGAAGGCAGCATAGAACACCAAGGCAAGTGGCATATGTTCATGTTAAAATCTACTTCTAAAGTATTTCAATAAATTATGATTCAAAATGACTGCCTTTGCTTCAAGAAATTTAATAACAAAAGAAAAGGAAAACACTCTCCAAGGGAATTCTGCGGATCAAAACAAAAAGGCCTACTTCATTATGATCTCATTCCAGACTGTATAATTGAATATCCAAAAGGAAAAGTATAATGTTAAACCATTGGGACTGAAAAAATCAGCAATGACACACCTCAAAAGAATGCCTTTGATTTGAGAACAAAAATAAGAAAACTGTATATCATTATGATTTCATTCCAAACTGTATCATTCATGATTGGAAAAACAAAAAAAAAGGAAGAGAATATGGAAACAATATTCTTAGTTTGGTTTCACGATGAAAGAACAAAATTATCCTGCTCTTCAAATCCTATATGATGAGGCTCATTTATCTCTAGCCATAAGGAAAATATCGATCATATAGCTTGTCTAATTATAAGGAAAAAATATTCACAAATTGGCAAAGTTCTTGTTCTTGGACTTAAGGCTAAACAGAGCTTAAGATTAGATACCATGGATAAGTGAGAGCTTATGAGGTTCTGACATTAACTTGTTTTTTTGTTTGCTAATTTCAGGTAAATTGAACCTGCATTAGAAGTCTACTGCTTGTAATCTCTACTAATTATTTTGTTGTAATTTAGACAAACCTAAAATTTGAAGCTGGATTTCTCTCTTCTCTACAATCAATTTTGGCATGAAGTGCATCCTCAAAGTTGGTGTTCGATTTGAAATGATTAAAGATTGATCCATGTCAGGTTTAATGATCTATAAATTTGATACTACCTTTGGGGTAAGAATTTTGACGAACAAGAGAATTATCATAAAAAAAAAATCAAGCATAAAATCGAAAGAAAATAATCTTTATTGCTTATAAAGCTAAAGTACTAACTACAAGATTTAAAACAATGAAATTAAAAATGTGATACAAAGTTTATAGATGTATAAGAATGCATGTTGTTTTTGGACAGTACTTGAGTGCTCTTAGCAGTTTGCATATTACTATCCACTTCGATCTCTTCCTTCACCCTTATTGTTGGAACCTCCTATTGATGTTTGGACAGCAAGCAACATGTTTTGGGTTGCTAGAACATGAGGAAGAAGATTGAAGTCGAAAGAAGTAGATTGTAAAGTGCAGAATTTTTTCGTCTCTTCTCCTCGCTAATTTTAGGCTATAGAACTAGGGTCGACTAACTCTTTGTTGGAGATTTCTTTGATTACTTTAGGATGCTTTGGATGGGGTTCTCCTCCTCTTTTTATAGTTGTGGAAGGTGTAAAGTCCTAACTATGTTAGAACTTGAAGAATCTGAATGAAGTTAGGAGTTACAGAGTTCTAATATCTTCAAGTCTTGCAGAGTCATAACGCCTTTAGGACTTGAAGAATCCTAATATTATTAGGACTTATTTAAGATTGGTGCATAGAACCCTCTCTCTGTAGCTGTCTTTATTTGGGTAAGGATGGTCCTAATCTTAATCCAACTAGTATTGGGATTAAAGTAAATGAGCTTTTGTGATATGAGTTTTTCTAGGAGAAATAAAACCTTGTGGCTTCAAAGAGACCCTTTAATATAGCTCGACTGATTTGGTTGAAAACGGTCAATATCATTCTAATCAAAGACATGTTGAAAAATAAGGTTACAATTAAACTAGAGTGATGACAGGATATCTGTAATAATCAGTCTATTTATTCATTCATTTCTCTCACAGTCCAGTGAATGAAGTCGCAACCTATTTTGAATCCAATCCTAATCTTAGTCTACTGCTAATTTGCCTGGTCAACATGCAAACAGTATCTTGGCATGGAAGGAGATGCAACCATTTCAAACAATCATGGCAGAAAACCAGACACTTAACTTCTCAAGTATATAGAAAGTTATACACATCATGTTGCAATGTAATGTGAGAATGAAGGTTTTCTCTTTTATCATTTTATGCCGAACTTAGGATCTTCTCATCTTGGCATGTGAGCAAGTGAATGGAATCTGTAAAAAATGGACAAATGTTGGCAAAAGTTTCATAGAATTTAATACTGATATATTAGTATTTGACCAAAAAGATTGCTTCAAAGAGAGAGAAAGAGGAGGAGGAAGAAGAAGTTTTAACACAGTAAAATCTTGATGTGACGAGGATAAGATAGCAGTGCAACTTCCATTCTTAAAGGAAGTCAATGGCCTACATAGGGAGAACCAAATTAGTCATACCTTCTGTCTCCCCTCCTTTAATGTTGATGACTAGGGAGGGATCCTAAGGGCATAGGCAAGCGTGTGAGGGAACCCTACATCTCACAATGGTCAACCAGATCACATGCACGTTTAACAACAGCTCATGCATCTCCATCTCTCTTGATCTGTTTTAATGCAGAAGATTCAAGATCTAAATCTATCAAAGATCAAGATTAAGACATACAAAATTTTGATCGAAACAAGCATCACACGACATGTCCGAAACAAAACGTAAGAATCTGGATGGATGCTCCAAGAATTTTTCTACCCAAAGAGAGAAACATTGTCATTGGTGATGGAGCTGTAATCCGTGGAGCTGGAAGCAGCTGCGGCATACATGGAGGAAGAGGAGGAAGCAGGAACCCTCGGTGCAGCACCTGAGATCACTCCATTGGAGATGAGCAAGGCGGCGGCGTGCGGCGTGGGAAGGATGGCAGCACCCGTTTGCCTGTACTTGCACTTCAGTATCTGAGCCGTCACCGCCGCGAGCTCTGCCTCCAAGGCTTGGACTTGCTGCTGTAACGTCGAGATGACACCCAGACACCCATACACAGGATCTCTCAGCCTGATGTTTGCTTCGTAAACCAGACTATTTGCTGCGTCGGCTCGCTGGCTCTCAGGAACCTCCTGATTGATTGCAGCAGACAAGCATCGCCATTTAAGTTCATGGAGACTGTAGAGAGATCGAGAGGTCTATGTTCTTACCATCAGCATCTTGGAGACGTTGCTTGCACCGAAGACTCGATGAACTGATGCAAACTTTTGGGGCTCATGAGGGGAGAAATAGGGAGAAAAGGGGCACTCTTGAGCGCAACGCCGCCTCAAGAGCTTACAGGCGGCGCAAGGGGTTGTCTTGTTCACTGTCCCAACCGGGCCTAGCAGTTGCCTCGGTGCCATGTCGTGCGCGACATCGGCTTCCCTCTTTATCTTCTTGCCTACCTCATCAAGCCTCTCCCTGTGGTGCAATCAAGAAACAAGACAGCACCATGGATTCAAGGAAGCAGAAGCAAAGGGTTAGGGTTTTGGCATTCTTGGAACGCCAAACATGTTACAGGTGCATGAGATTGTAGTCTACATTACCTTGCTGTGGACATTCAGGCATGCCACCCACAGAGAGAGAGAGAGAAGAGAGAGAGAGAGAATGAATAAGAAGAAAGAAAGGAGTGCTTAAAAGGCAAGTTCTTAGGAGAAAGTGGGCCTCAATTGACATCATAAATTATCATCAGAAGACACAAAAAAAAAAAAAGGAAGTGAAGAGAATTATTTGGATTCCATCTGAAGTGGTGTTGATGATGTTGCAGTTGACACAAGTTGGATCCTGCACATGAGGGACATGATTGCTTTTGGGTATGGGAGAAGAGAAATGTCAGAAGGGAGAACATCAAGATCTTGGCCTGCAAATTAATCTCAAATATCAAATCCTGCTATGTTTAGTGTCTCTTTCATGCATTTTTATGGGATTTGTATCTTGAGTTGCCTTTGATAATACTTGTGCTTTATATTAATCAGAAGATGCATCATATATACCTTCCCATTATGCACCATTAAACAAAATAATTGGCTCAGTTTTTTATGGCCATACAAGAAGGTCATCCAGCACAACTTGTATAGGATATAGGTATATATACTCCATCAGAAGTAACAGTGCAGCAACTCAAAAATTGTTGAGTGGTTGTGTGATATTGATTGGTCAAATGGTTGTCATATTTTGGGACCATCATCATCATTCTTTTCTGTTTGTAGATTTCATCTTTGTCTCATTTGTAATACTAAATATTTCTTACATGAGTGTAATTCTATTGTTGAACACATTTCAGCAAAGAAAGATTTCCTTGCTGTTTATATGAGGTGTGTTAACATATATAACCTAAGCAAATAGATATGCCTAAAAATCATGAAATATCTTTCTGTTCATAGGTGCTAAAAAAAAAATACTTGTCCTACCTAGTTTATGATCTTTAAAACTATTATAATCTCCATGACAGAAGAAAAAAAATTCAGAGATGGTTCGCACTTCTTCTTGATTTCCAAAAAGAAAATTAAATTATTTATTATGTAAGATGAAATTATAAATACATAATTTAGATCTACTGGAGTATTTTCTTATATCTTCTTCCATAAAGAGTTAGAGATAAATAAAGTATTCATACAATAACCAAAACCCAATCTTGAGGTTTTCTTTCCTTCACAGAAAAGTCTTTCCATAATTAGATTTCTCATCCTCCAAGAGTATGAGTTCCAGAAACTTGATAAATTATATTGAACATGAATATTTTTCATATATTACACATAAATATCTTTCTGTAGTAATATATGAAATGCACAAAGATAACTGGATTTTGCACCCAGAATTTGCTGAAAGCGAATGCTCAGTTTAAGTTTGACGAATATGCTTTGCATGGTCTTCATAATGAACCATAGATCCTGAAGGAATCATATATTGTTGGGTAACATCCAGTAGTGGTTCTACTGGATTTGTGCCTGGGTGACCCAAGTGGAAGAAGCTTCATGCAAGGGAAACAGCACCTGGAATAAAAATTATAAATCAACCTCCAAATATTGTGGAGAGATCCTCAACATCAGGCACCTTTGTAGGTTTCGAAGTTTGGCTTCATATTAAATATATCAAACTCATTGAGATTAAAAAAAAGTCAAAAATATTTGTATTGATTCAGTTTGAAGTGAGACTGCAGAAATATTTATAGTGATAAATAAATTTGATAGGTTTAAAATCACATGGATTAGAGTGAGGATAGTGGTAGTAACTATTCTAGTCCTTATGAACGAATTTGTATTACCTTTTTTTTTTTTTAATGTGTGACTAAACGAGGAGCATTATTTCTCGCATTTAAAAACGAGATGCATATGAGGAGGTGTAATCAATAATATGTCATAATATTCACATTATGATATACCTCCCCTCCTATTCATATATAGTTATTTATTATAGTCTAATCTGATGAGATAATTGATTTATTAGTTTAATGAATTTGAGCCCACAAAAAAAATTATGTATACCCAATTAATGCTCATAAATTAATTCAAATAATAGATATTATGTATGCCTATGCTCTCTATTTTTCCGGTTGCAGAAGCCAAGAAGCAGCAGTGGAGGAGGAGAGGATGGTAGCCAGTTTTGTGAGCTCAGCTGAGGCCAACATAGAACTTAAACTATAGTTTGGTGGTGATAAAGATGGGTTAAAAGAAGCAGCGTCTGCGTATGCTGTAAGCAAATGGCACGTCTATTTTTGTTTGACCCGTTTTCCGTGCCTATGAAATCTCACCTCTGTTCCCCCCACCCCCTCTCTCTCTCTCTCTCTCTCTCTCTCTCTCTCTCTCTCTCTCTCTTGGAAGAGAGAGAGAGAGAGAGAGATAGAGAATATTAAAAATCAAAATCGAAGATAAGAGTCTAAAGTTAGGGTTGTGTGTCATTAAACAAGCCAATGTCAAACCAATATGTGTCAGATACCATATCAGCAACAAGAGATATAGATGTGCTCCACTCTTCGACATGGTGTTGGTAGGTCAATGCCCTCAATGTTGTTATCGATTGATGCATGCTTAGTTAAAAGGATCATTCTGATTTCTAACCTACTAAATTTTCTACACTACCTCCAAGGATTTCATACGACGAAGTCCAACCTACCTCAGCATAATCAATCAACGTGTTGTAATCAAAGTACTTGACAAGTATGATAATAAGAAAAATTTTTAATTCTATTTATTCATGAATATTACTGATTTAAGTCTGATGAGCTAACTAGCCTATCAACTTCGTTTGGTCTAAACCACTTATCAAAATACTTAAGCTGAAGTTGATAGTAGTATACTCATCAAGATCCTTACGAGTCAATCTTAATCTTTCCCACTTTCAACATGGAACGAAACTAATCAGAAGTGTTACAACTATAATGAATAAAGATATTATAATTTCATTCAAAAATATTATAAACAAAGTTCGATCTCATAATGAATCGTTTTGGTCGAAAGACTTAGTCTAATTAGATAGCGAGAAAAACTCAAAATGTGACCCCCTTTTTTTTTTTTTTTTTTTGGTGTAAACTATTTTCTTGATGTCTGTGTAAGATCACATGTGTTTTTTATGATAAACAGGTGTCTAAGGGGTATGAGCACTATATTCTTTTTCTGTTTTTATTAATTTTTAATTGTTTAAAATAGTTTACATTTGTAAAGGACATCATCATGATGATTAGGGTATTGTATCCACCATTAAATGAGGATTCGATACAATTGTAAACTGTTTTATTACGCATGGTCATATAATTGATTGTAAGACAAGATTTACCCCAAAACAAGAAAAGCATGAGTTGAGCATGGGGGGACTACGGAGATCGACAGAAAGTAGGAAGAAGGAAGGAGAGAGAAAAGAGGAAGAATGCATTCTTCTCTCTGTCTCTCATTTTGCCTTTCACATTTTCTTTCTTTTTTTTTTTTTTCACCCCAAGGAAGGACAAGATGCTATTTCAAATGAACTATTTTATACGAACCAAACATGGGATGGATTTATTTTTGAGAAAAACTATATTTTTCGATTTTATTTTGGAAAGTGTTCATTTTTAGAATTTTCTAACAATATTTTTTTAACCTATAGAATAGAATAGTCCAGTGTTTTTACACGGATATTGTGTTTTCAATAACATCAAAAATACATTATAACATAATTAAAATTATAGTATTTTTGTATAAATTTTATAACATTATTACAGTATTTTTTTATATTACTAAAAATATTATAACATAGTGTGAAAATATTATGATTGGATCGGTTTATCTTATAGACTGATTTACAGAAGAAAAAAAAAAGAAAGAAAAGGGAGGGAAAATGGGTAAGTGGATATGAGTATTTTTGTACTATATTATATTTTTTAGTATTATTAAAAATACTATAATATAATGAAAAATACTGTAGCTGAATCGATTCATCTTTCTACTATGAACTGATCCATATCAAAAAGGAAAAAAAATAAAGAAAAAAGGGGTAAGTGACTAGAGCTATTTTAGGTATTAGATAAAAAAATATTAGAAATTTCTGAAAATAAAGAGTACTTTTTGATAAAAATTTAAAAATATTTTTTTTAGAATTCATCCTAAAACATTTGGTCAATAAATTTTTTTCTCATATATCGAAGATTTGAGCTTATTATAGTGTTTTTCTATCTTCTTCGTTATCATATTATCTAGTTTTATTTTCTTTCATTAAATTAAATTTATAGAAAAAGGATGAAATGTTATTGTAATCTTATATTCTTAAATTTGTTTCAACAAATTCGATGTTTTCTGCGTAGATTATCTTTTTTGTCTTATATGATAAAATAAAAAAATTATATGAAAGAATTTTAATATAATTTTAATTTTTTAAAAGGATAAAATATTAGTTCAATCACTTTTTTTAATGTAAATAAAGAGCGGAAATAAACCTAGTAGTTAAAAAGTAGGGTAATATATTCTTTCAAAACTTTCAAAACTTCCTAATTGAGGTCCTTAAAAAATTACTTAATTTAACAGAAAATTTACTATAAAAATATGAGATATCATTAAGTAAACTTCTGATATACTGAGAAACTGAGATGATTCCTTAAATAAGAGTCAATACATATAAAGATATTAGTGAGCCAAAAAGATCTTCGCATTTTGTAGACTGAACAATAGAGTGATTACCTTAACTATGATAGAATTGGATGTTGCACATAGAACTTGCCCCCATATGATTGAAGAGGCATCCCTCTTCTAAAGAATATATCTAAATCCACCTTGTATAGAGGAGAAAATAAAAGAACCATCAATATTAATGATATATAATAGGGTTGCTGGTTGAGGGATCGATCATGGCTTAGGAGTTAGGGTCTCTCCTCAAACTACCACCTAATATTAAAGTAATTCTAAGCATATGTTAATACCTTATACACTAGGCAGCTAGGTTTTATCCTGATTACAAAACTTAACACTATTTCGATTTGTCTAAAGGAACTGAAAATCTATAGCAATAATAGCAAAAATCTACTTTTCAAATTTAACCTTTAGGGACTACCTTCCTTTAACCTAGATTTCATCTAACCAAAAGCCCAAAAATATAAGGACGCACCATGTTGCTGTTATAACAACAACAAAAACTCAATAGCGATTTTGCATTTAATAATAGTATATCTTATAGAATTCAAAAAAGATGACTATAATCAATTTGACAATAAATAATATTAGCAATACAGCTAGAAGTAGGAAGTCGAAATTATGAAAACTTTTATAAAAATAATTTGATCCTCCGAGCAACTTTTAAATATTAGATCGTCTTCCAACCAAACCATGCCTCTTTTCTAACCCGCTCTTACATATTAAGATGGTTTTAGATAGCTTTTACAATCAACACCCCTGAGGAAATCCCAGTCTAAAATAATTTGTTATCATAGAAATCATCGATATATATATTCTAGGGATCTTTTTCCCAAGAAGGTGTCCAAAGATACCAGAGAAAATTGTTCCTCATTTTAACACTGCCCACACATAAAATCTAAAAGTTTAATAAACAAAGATAGCTCATCCATGTTTAGAAAAGAAGACTATATTTTAAGGGGATTGTCATTCAACCCGGGGTCCTCCCAAATAAAAGTATTGCAGCCATCACCTACCACTATATGAAAACCAGACTTAGTTTGACTAAGAAGCTGAAAATCACTACTAAAAGCCTAAGAATAGAGCTTAACCTTACTCTGTATCTAAGGGTGAATGTCTTTATACTTGCCTCTAATAAATTTAAATATAAAATATCATCCTTGTTAAGAAGAGGAAAGATTTTCTTAGCTCAAATAATTTTCTTAATAGTGCAAAAGTTACCTACCCCAAGACCCCCCTTCCTTTCTAGCCTTATAAATTGTATCTCAACTGATTAAGTCATTCTTCTCTTATAATGGAAGTCATTCCAAATGAAGTCCCTAGTAATCTTAAAAAGCCAAAGAAGTACCTTATCCAATTCCGAACTATTCATAGGAGGATATAAGCAGGTATAGAATTTATAATCGAATTAATCAAAACAAGCTTTCCAACTTGAGAGGACAATCCCTTATACTAACTTTGAATTTTGTTAATCACTTGCCAACCATGAAAGTTTGAAACTTTTTTGGTAGCCTTCTAAAGATGCAAGTGCCAAGGTAATCAAAAGACTATGATCCTTCTCTAACTCTTAATAGGTCAGTAATCATATCTTTATATTTAAGTATACACTTTTAAGAAAAATAAACAGTCATCCTTATATATTTTGATAATAGAGTTAATAGTATCAATGAACTTCTTATTCACACAAAAAGACAACATCAAGTCATCGACAAACATTAGGTAAAAATTAGAACTCCCTTAAAGTTGAAAGGGTAATCTACTTATCTTAGACAGCTTGTAAAATAAATATAGACAAAATCTGTTAAATAAGAATGAAAAATTAAAGAAACATAATATTATCTTATCTAATTTTTCTTTTATTACTAACCATCTAAACTGAGTACCATTAATATGACAAGAGTATACTATAGAGGCTATACAAGTTAAAGTCTAATTAGTGAATTTATGAGAATAATTATATATCGAAAAATAAGTTGAATGGACCCTCAAGGAGTCATAGACATAGAATGAGCAAGCTCATTGACAATAATTATATTGTCGTATATATTCTTGCCAAGAATAAAAGCTGATAGTTCCTAACTAACCAGACTATTAAAAAAATATTTCAAATGAGTAGCTAACACTTTAATCAATAACTTGTATATAATATTGCAAAGCACAATGGGCTTAAACTGATAAACCTAAGAAGTATCAGGTTTTTTACAAATAAAGACTAGGAAGGTTCTATTCTAGTTTTGAAGCAGAACAATCGATTCCTAAAATACTCTAAAAACCCTAAAAGAACTTGCCCACTTAGACTATCCCAAAAGCTATAGAAAAACTCAATATTAAATTTGTCAAGCTCTAAACTCTTCTCTTTCCCCATCATATTTAGAGCCGATACAATTTTAAGAGGAAAATTTTTATATTGAGTGAGAAATAAGTAAAGGCCGGCAAAGAGAAAACTATAATACCAAAAGGCTAAAAAAACAATTGATCATGGAAAGGAGGGTTCCAAAATTGAGGATACCAATCAATAAAGACCATAAGAAACTTGGAATCGAGATAACTGAGTTCTTATGATGAATTAAGAGAATAGTGTTTCTTCTATTTTCTATAATTGGTCAATTTATAAAAGAAGTTAATTCTTGTCCCCATCTCCTATCTAAATAGTTTTAGTCCTAATCTACTATTTAAGATCAAGTTATCTTTAGATGGTCAAAAGCTTGTCAGTGATACTAAATATCTTAGAGGCATCCTGAGTAAAGCCCCCTACTGTCCTTGTCCTTCAACTCAAATATTATATATGCAGTGATTTTAATTTAGAATTCAAGATTATCCACCTTACCATAATAGAATTTGGGATTCAAAATTATCCACCTTATCATAATAATTCTTAGACAATTTGTAGGTGATGGTTTTAAGGGAGGAATTCAGGACATTAAAGGGGTTACCCTATCAGATCCATAAAATCCAATTTATAGGAAACCAAATTATGGATCAAGGGATCATATAACCAATACTATTTAAAATGGAAAACTTTCTTATAATAGGACATTTTGGAATGATCCAAACTAATAAGGATAGATGAGTGATCCGAAGCTACTCTAGGCAAATGTTTAACAACTTTACGATCATATAACAAGAATTAAAGATCATTCACAAAAAAATCAATCAACTCAAGCCAAAATTCTATAAAACCCAAATGATAATTGGTCAAAGTGGATCGATTACCGAAGAAACATGAATTAATAAGATCATTATAAAAAATAAACTCTTAAAAGTTCAAAACAAAAGTGAAAAGAGTAAAAGGGTGACCCCCCTTTTTCTCCTCCATAGAATCAATAACAATCATGCTATCACAAATTAGCCAAGGAATCACTGGTAAATCCAAATAAAGAAAATATCACAAAATCTTTCTATTTCTAGGTATGTTATTAGCATATATATAATAGTTAGGAGCCAAGAATACTTACCTTTGTTCTTGATAACTATGTTTATCGTTTGAGAATTCTTACAAATGGTTACTGCTTACAATGCTACCCATTTTCACATCACCAGAATACCTCCCAAATGACCAAAAGGGCGTTCATAGACTCCCTGCCATGCCTTCCCCATTCTTATTAAGAATCTTTCATTCTATATGTCCTGTAAATGTGTCTCAAGAAGAATAACTATACTAATATTATAGAGTTTAATATGAAGATGAGGATTTCCTTGTACTTCCATTTGATAGTCCTCTACAATTCCAAGATAAACAATTCACAAATTATTCCTCTAAAGAACCCTCCTCTCAAGGGATCATATTACTATCATTAATCTTACCATCTTAATCCAATTTGAATTTTTTTTAGTTTATGTTAGAAGATAGTGCATGACCCAAAGGCCTTTGAAGGGTTTTGCTCCTAGAAGAACGAACCATCTTCTTAGGCATCTCCTACCATTCTATTTCAAGATTTTCTAAAAATGGATCATCCCCTTCTCACTTGTTCTCATTCACTCCTTAATGAAAGGTCAAAATTAGTTTTCTAACTAATTTATTAAATGAATAGTCATTATATTGAGATATCATAAGCAGAGGATGGAAATATTCTCCCTTTTCAATATTGGTTGAGAATGTGAATATTCTCATGCCCTCTCCCATTAGGCACGTTTCCATCAGAATAATCAGAATATCTGGATCGATAAGAGCCACAAAAGGACTATAAATTTTTAGATGTAGGTAAGGATTTTGGAGAAGAGTCTGAGGAGAGTAAATCATAAATACCAAAGTTTTAAGACTTTCCTCTGTATAGGTCTTCCTATAGGGGACAAAAGGAGACCCTTGGGGATGTATGATAGAAGAGCCTAGTGGCAAAGAGCTATCAACTTGCAACCTCATCTATTTCGATATGTGTCTTTTCTAAGTACGTTCGGTCCTTTCCTTCTACCTCTTCTTAGAATAGAGCCTGTGCACATTGAATGCCTAGGACAACTGACTCATTTCCTTCTTATTTGGTATACACGTGATTATTACAAAGGCAAGGATTATTTTCATCTCAAATTTAAAGTTTGGTTGAATCAAACCTAAATGAAATGGGTCATTGGACCCACCAGAAGGTGCACCATTTGCTTGACCCCTTATTCCCTAGTGTCCTAGTGCTAATTAACATTAGACACTCTTGACTTGGGTTTGTGTTAGATTAAGACCTAGGGTCTATATATTGGCTCTTCTTCTACCTTTGATCTCTTGACATTTTTAACCCTAAGTGAAATAGTCTCTTCCTCACCCCTAATTGTGCTCACTCTCGGATCATCTAAGATTGAACAATCGCTAGTCTTATGACCTAATCTTCTAACTTTAAAACATAAACTAGGAATATTTTGAAATATAATATATTAAAAAAATTATAGATTACTTGATTTGATCCATATGCCCTAAGAAAAAAGTTCGAAAATATCTAGCATATTTACCTTTAGATCTAGATAGAGTAATATAGTCAATCATAAAAGGTTTTCTCACTCCCAAAGCAATGAGACAAGGTATATATTTGCCCAAGTAGCAGCATCTCTATTTGCTCCCTCATTGGTTGAAAGAATGATTTCCAAGGAATAAGTGATAATGCCGACTCTTGAACAAACTAAGGACCCCCCTAATAACCCAAGTTGTTAGTGAGTTCCTCACTCCATCGCTATTCATATTTGACCTTGATATGAGGGATACCAAAAAACAATAAGAGATTCCAAAGATGATATAATAGTAAGTTTCGAAGAATACCCAGAAAGATTAGGAGAAGCGCTTCATAGAGTAATAGAAAGATAGTTAGTCAAGAAAGGATCACTATTAAGACAAAGAGTTGAACAACTTAAGAAAAAGGGAATGAAAGAGAGTCATCAAAGATCTCATCGGTACTTGAGCTCTGAGTCATTTTTTTAGAATTCTTGTTCTTCAATTACTATCTTGTAATTATTTCTTAGTATCCGGATCTTTTTCTCGAAGGTTAAAAATTTAAATATCTCATACTATTGGACTTTATGTACTCATTATCATTTTATCTTTTGTACTATAAATTTATTTTTATTTTATAATAATAATAATATATTTTATCATAAAAATACTAATTATCAATCGGGATAGTTAGCAACTTTAAAAATATGTCTAATAAACATTTAAATTCTTAACTCTTAATAAATAAATATGGTATATTATTATTAAACTAATATTTTAGGTATAGTAAATCGAAAAAATAAAACTTTCGAGCTGCAGTATTAGAAGAGAATAACTATAATCATAGGCTAGATAAATATCATAGTTGACTTCACTTAGTAACTCCCTGAAAGATTTGTTGTATTGAATGATGACTCACCGCCAGCTGTTCCCAGTGTGCTGCTAGTGAATCATCATGCAATTGTGTTGTTGGATACAGTCAATGATACATGCAATAAATGATGCATGTTTCTTGGAACATGGATCTCTGATGTAGAGCCACCAACCGCAGATATTTTAGTCAATTATATGTTATGTTGCAGTTTCTTCATTCATCCATGCTGCAGAACTTTCCAGGGCTGGATGGATGGAAGAACTGAAGAACCCATGGCATATGTTTTGTTTCACAGCTCACACAAGATTAAACAGAAGCTAACACTTTTTTTCTACTTAATTCCTCTCTTAAGCTCATCATCCCTTTTGTGCCACACTAGAGTAGAGAGAGAACTGTCAAAAAGACTTTAAATTGGACGATCATACTCCTAAAAACTTGAACTGTTAGGAAATGATTTAATCTATATTAAATTTAATAGTTTAAACTGTTAAGAAATGACCTCTAATCTATGTTACACTCTGACAAGAGAAACCTCTTCGATGAAAAATGACTTAATTACTCATACAATGTAAGAATTCCATTCACAGAAATATGCCATCTGCAGTGACCACAGGTATGTTTTATGCACACGCAAAGTCAAACTATCATCTTTCTTTGTAGTCGTTAGCAAATTGATGACACAGAAATATATGATGAGACCTTTCTTTTGGTAAGCTGTGCTGACATAGATATAAATACCGTAGTCTTCGGTTTCCTCTGAAAGAAGTGGTCATTGCATTTCTTCAAGTCTTCTATTCGCGTGCTGTTTCCCAAGTGGTCCTCTTTGTCCAATACATGGCAAAGGTGTCGGCAATTATTTGTTCTTTTCCTAGACTCAATTTGGTGTTGTTCATCTTACAACACAAACAAAGGCTTCAAGTGTTTGAATTAATAAGAATAGCAATTTCAATTCTAGATTGCTTCTAAGTATTAGATCGGTTTTGATGTCAAGTATCATGACCCAATCTGACAAATAATTAATCGATTAATTTTGTCAGTGATTTTAAGCACTCATTCTTGTAAGACCTGAGTCTTTGAGCAATGTATAACCATTCCTGCCGCTCATTTATTTGGTAGCTCAACCTCCATTTATGCCATCCATTTCTCGACAGCTGCAGCAATTAATGGACTTAATGCATATGTTGGTATGCTTCAAAGTGTATTCTTTGTCTGAGTTCATGTTCTCTCTGCACAGCAATTCAGACATGTTTGGTTCCGGAGTTGCTGTTACATGTACACTCCCACTAGTAGCTTGGAAGATCACATCCCAATCTTTATTTGTGTGTTTGGCATGATCTGATGCAGAGCTTGCGAAGCGCAGAAGACACAGTGAAAAGCAAGAACGATCACGAACAATGTATCTTAGACATGAGGAGTGCTTCCCAGCTCTCTGTAGACTTGGATTTAGTCAAGTGAAAAAGTAAGAATAAGGAAATAATGTCGAGTGCAGGAGAATTAAAACCTCATTTGTTTGATGGCAGTTTCTTCGGTGTAAATGCTTCTCTCTTTAAATAAGGAAGGAAGAAGAAAATGTTCAAAAGGAGCACTTGTTCTGAGATATAAATCATCTTTCAATCATACTTGTTGTCCTTTCTTCTAAGAAAGAATTTTCCACACAAAAGATAAAAATTGAGCTGTCAAAGAGCTCATCTGCCCATCACCTTTAGATATTCAATAATTCTCTCCTCTTGGGTTAAGTTTAACGGGCTAGAATTAGAGAGTACCTAAGGTTTGATTGATTGACTATCGTTTGAAGGATTTAGGTAGAAAAATAACACAAAGCAGGCTTCAGGAGAAAAGACGAAATATAATTGATAGCATCACACTCACTTTGTTAGCTGGTGGGAAGATGAGAATTTGAACCCCACACTTGACACCAGCAAAAGACTGATCATTAATTAGATGCAGGTGAAAAGCTGAGATCCGAGAAGATGGATCGCGTTAATTAGGTGGGATTTAATGCAAAGACTTGACTCCTTTTCTGTTCATGGTCCCATTTGCTCATGCATCATGAGAGAGAGAGAGAGAGAGAGAGAGAGAGATTTCAACACATGCACTGTGCAGTTTAGCACTGATGTGGAAGCTACGTTCGAATCTTAATCAGTCAGATGTCTCAAAATATGTCATTCATTGCTTTCCTTTACTAGGAAATATTTTCTTAATTATCTATGTAAAGTACCATAAAAAAAAAGTCTATCAGGTAATACAATTCTCTGCCAAACGTATACTCACTATTCCTACATTGAACTAACGTCCAAAATTGATATATATGATAACTATTTTTTATCATCAAGTAAACTTAGATATAACAATACGCTAAATCGCATGCCATATTTGTATGACATTTAAAGGGAATAATAATTCATTATTACAACACTCGATATTCTTTATGGAACAAACACAGTATAAGATGGTCTTTCAGGGTATGTTTTCGCTTCAAATTTGCTAAACTAGTGATGAACACTCGAATTCATTATGAGCTTTTTCTTTTACTAGATGCATTGCGCCACAGTCTTGGCAAGAACAGACTGAAAGAAGATATTGACCCTTTTTTTTGTTTGACTAAGAGAAATTATTCCTCCATCAAGTCGTGACTTGGAATTCATTGCATCGCATCCTCTCCCGTATTTTCTCCTCCAAGAGACGCTGTAAAACTTGGAAAATTGGATTGATAGAGAGAGAGAGAGAGAGAGAGAGAGAGAGAGTTGATCAAATACAAACTATTAATCTCACGTTTATTTTCAGAAGAGTAAATTACCATTTCACCTTTGTTCTATCACACATCAGTCTCTCTCTTGTTTGGAAGATGATGAGCCTCCCTACCACACACATGACATGCAGCAGCGCCTTCTTCATGGGCATGGCCGGCCGGCAACCCTGTGTCGCGTACCGAAGCACAAGATCGTCGTCGGGGACCCGTCGTCGGACGCCTCGTCATCGGCCCTCGACCACAAGTACGACGACTGCGGGCTCGATGGCCTTCTGCTGTGTCTGGACCGCCCAGACGCGGACGACGAAGGGGACGACGACACCGACGAGGAGGACAAGGAGACGGACGAGGAAGAGGATGATGATGACGCCATGGGCGCCTTGGCCTTCCTCAGGCTGAGCATGGGGAGCATGGTGCGGATGAAGCCGCCGGATTTGGGGTTCTTGGTGGAGCTCGTGCTCCTGGGGCTGTACAAGTAGGAGGGGGGAGGTGTGAGGGGAGGCATGGCAGCGGCGGAGCTGCTGTGCTTGGGTGTCCCGGGCTGAGACTCCCACACGAAAGGCACAGCCACAGTGGCCACTCCGTAGTAGGCTCTCAAGGAACGGTTGGCCGCTGAGCTCTCCTTGGAGAGCAACCTGCCATAGAACTTGTCATCCTCCTTTATCTGCAGGGAGCTCTTGGGGAGATCTGAGCTGCTGGAGAGCATCTTTGCCCGTGCTGAGGAAGACAAAGAGAAGAGAGAGAAGGATGTGGTGAGGTGAGCAGAAACCAGTACCTCCTGACACCAAAAGAAGGCAGGAATTGGTGGGTCACGCTAAAGAAGGATGTGGTGATCTGAGCTGCTTTGGACGCCGCATTAAACTATAAAGTGAGAAGCGTCACGCTATAATTATAGGCTTTGCAGAACTTATTGTGAAAGGTATCATGTTGCCTCCCTGGTGAGAATTCTACCACAGCTCTTTGATGTTTACTGACGCTGCATGTTTGAGCTTGATTACAAGTGATTGATTGACTGGGAGTCCTCCTGAGGATTAGGTTTGGTGTTGGGTGGAATCAATGAGATGAAGGAGATGATTGATTCTGTTGTGAGACCATGCATGTGGCTCTCATGAAGCTATATCATCTCATCTTGCACTCAAATCTACTGATAGTAGCTGAAATATGCAGCCTTATACTAATGATTCTTCCATGATAGAATGAGGTAATACCATCATTAAATTAACTTATGTGTTTATTGGAGGTGGAGATGATCCTGTTCTTTTACCACATCCAGTAAATCCAAAGTCCCTTTCATTGGCCACATTCTTTCCAATCCTACGGTTGAGAACTGCCAAAGATGTAGAGATTTAGGCATAGTTGTTCGATGTAACATGAAAATGAAATGACAAATCTATCTATCTTTCTTCTTTCCTATCACTAGTGCATCGAGGGAAGAAAGGGATGGATCATTAGCATACAATTAATCTCATCAGCAACTAAGAAGAAGAATCTAGAGGATTAAATTCAATGGATCAAATGAAATCCAAAAGTTGAAATTATTGGTATAGCTTCATTATGACTCTTAACATAATTTGATGACCAACATCAAGTTTCTCGATGGCATTGCTAACTTTCTAGTGAAAAATAAGTGTGATGCAACCATGCCAATTTCATGATGTTGTCACTTTACTATCCCCACAATCAATTTGATGCATTGGAGTCATGAGGAAGTCGTAGACTTTACTTCTCCACCTGTTTCTTTTTGATAATTTCACGATTATCTTTTCAGCACAATTTCCAAAACAGATGTATCAATATTATGTCATGTATCATTTGCTAGGAAGCTTAGAAATGATATGTGATGAAGTACATTTGATGTGTATTGGTAAAACTTGGAGCAAAAAATCTCAGAATTGTTTCTGCTCTGCAATTTTTTTGTTCCAAGAAATGAGCATCTGAAAGCTGTGGATTGGAGTTGTTTGGTAGAATTTTATATGGTTCTCAAAAATGGTATTGTTGTTTCAAATGAAAGCCAAATTCTGTATAGAAAAAAATATATATATATTATCAGAATAAAATATATAGATATAACATTGGTCATTCCATAAGCTCCAAAAGGCTACTATGGGCGAAGAAGAGTCACCTTTGACTTTTTATTAGATTTTGGCTCTCCAAATCTTCAACCAATGTGTGAAATTATCGGATGGGCCCGATATAGTTTTGTCCTTTGGGGAGAATGTGTCATCTTTAGATTTTTATTAGGCCTTGATGACTCTTTAATTCTTTGATCCATGTCAGGCTAAATATAACCTTATTAATTGTTTGACTATAAGAGAGAGATACTTAAAAGTGCTATGGAGATAAAGATCACTGCATTTGCTCTTTGAAGATACAAACTTGATGAACATCACACTCTAAGCAGATGATTTTTTTGGCTGAAATGGATTCATTGACTAGCGAATTCTTTATTCAAACGTCACAACTTGTAAATCATCTCAATTTTGGCATATTTGATTGCTTGAGAGTTGAGTTTCCCAAAACCTACAAGCTAACAAAAGAGTTTGTCTGCCATCTCAAGTTGACCTGAAACAAGCTGCATTGCTTCATGTAATAAAAGAATTGCAGCAGTTCTATAGAGATCATACGATCACACCACTGTCGAGAACGAATTGAAAGGTAGGCCATCACATCACATTTCTTGTACATACATGTCAAGAAGCATCTTCCATGTCATCACAAAGGATCTATCAAGTAACTTGAATCTACAACCAAAATGACAGACAATAGTGATATCCAATATGGAAGTAGACGAATGGTTTTGTATGATCCATTTAAATTAAATTGGATTCAGATAATCTCTAATAGGATCGATCCTGTGATAATTTTTGAATCTATTGGGTATTCATTCCATCAGTATTTTTTTTTTTTTTTCTTTTTTAGGGTAAAAACGATAAGTGATATCTTTCTATTAAAATCTTTATCGATTAAACTACATTGGCTTTCTTTGAATAGCAAAAGATAGGAAATCAGATGGACAAACTAAGAATGATATAGGAATCAATTCACATTAAACTCTTAACATATTGTTTGATATGCAACCCAGATCAGATTTATTAGTCTTACGCATGATAATTGTATCCGAGTATATGATATAAGCTAATAAGAGGGAAGAACATTACACAAATATTAATTAAAAACTCTGATATTGTTATGAAGATCGGAAACGAAGGATTCACAAAATTATAATGGAGCTAATCAAACGTATCGACAAGTCTTTATCTGAGTCGAATATGGTAAATTATTTAAAAAAATAATAATAAATATCAATCCGATAAAAGATTTATTTCATGACAAAAGCAATCAAGCATTAAGATGTGATCAAATTTTGATAATCCCTCCAATGTGGAAGACTATATCAAGAAAAATTATATGAAGAAAATTAAAAAATATTTTAAAAAATAATATAAAATAAAGATGTTAGCCATGAATCTTGTCTTCATTAATAATAATAATAATAATAATAATAATAATAATAAATAAATAAATAAATAAATAAATAAATACGTTTTTAATGAATAAAAAGAGGGAGGAAAGGTTTTATATCGCAACCTAAAGAAAAGGTCGAGGGTTTCGGTTACAGGCCATGGCCCGAGATCGGATCGCCTCTTCCTCCCATGGGTTCGGTCTTCGGGTCTCCTTCATCTCCTTTTGGATCTGCTTCCTTCCCTCGATCTCGCTCGCTTACAGGCCGGGGGACATCGTCCCCATGAGCAAGGCGGGGCAGTACCATGCGGTGAGTGCTGTCGACACCCGAAAACCCTAGCTTTAGTGTTCTTTGTGGTAGAGTTGGATTTGATTACTCTTGCTTTGTGTGAGAAATTTCCAGTCGAGAACCAGCTGGCACGATGTTATCGGCCGCCACTGCCCCATTTTTGCTGTTAATCGGGAGGTATAGTCGTCAATTTTGCTATGACTCTTTTCCTTGGGGTTTTTTTTTATCTGTAGTAGGTTTCCGATTTTACTTTTTGATCTTGCAGGTGTTGATTCCGATTTCGAAGCCTACTGGTTTCACGGGTGCTGATCCGTATAAGATGTCAGTTGGTTTCTGATCCTTCCCTTTCGTAATTATGCTTCTGTCTGTGATGATGTTTTAGGCTTGTAGGATATTCAGGTCAATTGGATGCTTAGGAAGATATAATTTTGATAAAGACAATGAATTGATTTGAGAATCAACCTGTGGGTGGGAATGGTAGTACCTTGACCAACGGTCAGGCAAAGGAATGGAGAGAGAGAGGGCGTTACAGCATGAGA
Organism: Musa acuminata AAA Group; assembly: GCF_036884655.1. Taxonomy (NCBI): domain Eukaryota; kingdom Viridiplantae; phylum Streptophyta; class Magnoliopsida; order Zingiberales; family Musaceae; genus Musa; species Musa acuminata. Next base: position 12,902,978 of record NC_088357.1, on the reverse strand, counting down.
TGCATCCCTTGCATCTTGACCTCGGAATAGAAATTTTAATTACTTTTTACAAGATCGTTATAGGTCTTTTGGGGCACATGGAATGCATTGTTGTCAATGTATCTTGAATCTGAACATCAGGTTAGCCAACAGAAGTATTTGAAACTGAGATCGTATTACTTTTTGGTCCAAAAAAGAGTCTGGGTCAAGGATTGCCTTGCTGCGCATCATCAAGGCTTTCCAAAGAGTGCCGAAACTGTCCAAGTGGTGCGAACAAATGGGCAGGCCTTTTGGCTTGCACGACATGTAATGACAGTGTCGAAAAGGTATTGGCTCCCTCTTGTGCAATGAAGCATTGTGTTTGAACAAGAATGAGATTTCTTTAGAATAGTGGGTTTGAAACAAAACAAGGAGATGTCATATGTTCCACCAATAGACAGTCTTTGTGTCATGATTTTTCACTAGTGCATTTCTCTTTGCCTGCTGTTAGTCGGAAGAAGAACCAGCTAATAGTGAATTGGCTATAATTTAGGTTTTGACGACAGAAGCTTCTGAACTTCATTATCATAGAGATGAGGGGTACTTGTAGGATCATTTAACAATGTAATGTGAAGACATTATTACACAGTAAGGGTGTGTTGAAGTGTAACAACAGAAACTGAGTTGACACAAGTGAACAACTGCATGCAAGAAGACATGCAAGAATGTCTAGTCTTGACTTAATGTTTGCTTGTATAGTTATCTTCTTCATCTCTGGTCTTTTTTAAGGCCCCTAACTGATAAATCATGTGCTGAAATAAATGGCTGGAAACTTGGGCCTCTTTTATGAAACTGTGGTCTAATCTAAAAGAAGCATGGCAACTCACAAGTCTCTACCCCTAGTTACTTTTAAAATGAGCAACTAAGATGGTAGTTGAAAATATAAAATTGTCACTATTTGGTCCATCAAGTATCTAAGATGAATTGTGTACTGTAAGTCTAAGGAGAAATGCGCTGATACATATTGTAGAATGTCATATGCTGACACCTTACTTCCTTGGTATTCAGGGTGTGTGGTCTGTCACCATTTCAAATCAGCAAGTTCCCGGATACCATGTGGCATATAATGTAATTGATGCTGTTTTACATGCCATTCATGTATCCGCTGCAATGTCATTTTGAAAGAGGTCGGAAGACTCGGAACATAGCTATTTAAGATGAAAGTAAGGTTTCATTTATGATCAACTTATCATGGAAGGAAGATTTTCTATAATCTCAGTTGCAATTCGGAAGACTTTGGAACATGGTTATTTAAGATGAAAATTAAGGTTTTCATTATGAGAATGATCAACCTCGTGGAAAAACTATTATATTGTAGATGGAACATCAAATCCAACATAATTGAAGATAGGATTTCTATAGTCTGCGTTACAACTCTTTTCACTTTCTGCTTTCTAAATTTCAGTTAGAGCAAGTTCTGTCAACTATAAAAGAAAGCTGTGAGGCTATAATATTTGGACTATCCCAGGCTTTCTACTTGTGAACTGAAAGAAGCGAAAGAAGCTACATGAGAAACCATCACACAAATAAGATCGTCTTACAACTTTAAGGAACTGCAAGATTAGAGCATGTGTTTGAGTTGCCTAATTTATACCATGGAAATGGATCAAAACCTACCTCATGCTCATTAACCCAAAAGATCATGATCTAACCTAACTTTTTTTTTTGTGAGAATGTTACTGGACCGATCACTACTTGACTTTTATCAGAGATGATGGCATAATCTGCCATCTTTTTATATTCTTTTTTGACTTGGACAACTCAAAACCTAGTTTGCTGAACTGTCACTGTGACTGGTAGAATACTTTTGAGTGTCGTCTCTCTCTCTCTCTCTCTCTCTCTCTCTCACTTTGGCTAGAGTTGTTGTCATATATGGAAGTATCTGAGGATAAGAAAACATAGAGAAGAATGGGGAAAGAATGAGTGAAAGAGGAAAAGAAGAATATGCGAGATGAGAAAGGAAAGAATGAAAATAAAGCAAAAGGAGCTTTGCCTCTCCTCTTCAGGAAATGCCCTGACAAACTATAATTTGGATGACCTTTTAGCACCTTTTTTATGACATGGCATTAATCAATGATGAGTTATGAGTGTTGCTTTCATTGTGTTAATTCTACAATTGCATACAAAGAGGATGAAACCATTACATTGATGATAACAAGAATAGGTTGTCTTCATTTTGTTCTAGCTTTTTTTTCCTCTCCTTTAGCCTCAAGTAGTTTATTTAATTTTTCTGAAAATGTTAGATGTTGTCACTTCCATTTTATGCTATTCTTTTTCCATTTTTTTTCCTCACTTGATCGATTTGGATAATCTATTTGCAGATCTTTTCAAGTTGGCCATGAAAAGTTCTATGTTCCATGGCTTTACGTTATAAACAGGAAAAGCTCTGAAGTCCCACTAATTGATTTCCATTTGGTAAGAAAAAGATTACATGCAACATTATCCTTTTCCTGTTGTGGCTGTTTCAGTTAAATATTTCTTATTTTTTGCTACTCAGTTCATTTGTTGTTCCAGATGTATTGTAATAAAAATGATAAACATCACAGTTTGAGTTTATTATGTGCAACAGAAGGAATAAAAAATTATCTTATTTCTCTGCAGAGGTACTCTGGAAATGATTTACATGGTGTCACAGCTAAAGTTATAGATATGCCTCATCACTGTATGAAACATCATCACCTTCTTTTAGTTCCTCTGTTTGTTGCATGTTTAATATTTTTTGTATTGTTAACCTCCTCTTCAGCTGAATTATTTATGGATTTGGTACAATTAAATTGTTGCTAAAATTTTTAAATACATCTGATAAATTAGATTGAAACCATTATGGCTGAAGTATGCCTGTTTACTCAATTTGACTTAAAGATAAAATGTTTTTTCTGGTGAATGCTTAGAACTGAAAGGATTTGATTCATTCGTAGAGCCACATTAAGTGCAGTTTTTGCCATTTTGAACCTGAAATATTACAGCCACAAAAACATTATTAGAGGTATTAGAGGCAAGGCTGCATACATTGACCCTCTTAGACCCACACTGACAAGAGCCTCAGACACTCGGTTTTCCTTTTTATTCAATCTTCATTCATTATTCACAAAAATTGCAATAATCATGCAATTCTGATTATTGCAATAATAGGAAAAGTCCATACATCTCTGATTCAATCGAAGGTACATAGAAAGCAAAGAGATTGGAGGCTGTTTGTGCTGAATTGGGTTTGCAAACAGCATTCAGAGTACTGTTCAAGCAGAGAGAATATGTAATAGCGTCAAAATCTGTTAAAAATTTGCTTTTCTTTATGGTTTCACTCAAATGAAGATATTTGAATCTTAAAGGCATTATTAGCAATCTAATGTTGCTTTTACAAATCTGTTCATGCAAGGGGAGGGGATTTGTAGTTTTTAGTATAAAAGTTCTATAAGGATCACTAGTGTTTTTTGGGTGAAAAGAGCCTTATATAGTATGAAAAATTTTAGTTTTGGGAGAGTATCTGATCCACTAGACTGGAGGCACTTAAAATTCTTCAGATCTGCAGAGTTTTTGGTTGAAATCATATGTGCCTATTAAATGTGGTTTCTTCTTGGATGTTTTAATGAAATACATGAACCGGTGCCTATCTTCTCCATCCGAAAAAGTTACGTGCTTTTTACCTCATCTTATGAGAAATCTATAAGTTTAACCATTGCTTATTTGTATCACCAAATAAAAATAAGTATCATGTGCTAGAACTTATATGTCATTTAGGTTTTCGATTCTTCCATTAATTACCTGTGGAGATGGATGGAAGTAAGAACGCAACTTATTCTTTAGTATGAAAATGTCAATCTAATTCTTTTTATGCACCAAATGTAGAGCTTGCACAACAGGTTTTATTGCCCCTTCCCCACCCTACTTTCTCTGTTATGTGACTGAGCCAACAAAAGAAATTGGAAATTCCACCAAGTATTGGGTTACTGCATTCTCAAGGCTCTTGTTCCTTCTTCTACATCAAGCTTCTCACATGATCTTTTCCTTTTTTGGCTCAACATTTATTCTTGTGTATTGACTTGAACAGTTGTTAGAATTTTTCTTTTGTCTGAACAGATATTGAGGTTCATCCAGACATACGCAAGCATTTTTGGGATCCCCAAAATTGGCCAAAGTATGTGCTTGTGAGATACACATGGTATGTATAATGAGCTTTTTGTTTGCCTTTATCATTAGTTTTTCATTTTGCTCTTATAACATGATATATAACAGTTTTCATAATGTTAATTACCTAGTTAAATTAGTGGAAGGCTAGTAAAATATAGTAGAATAAAATTTTTGCTTTACTGCAACCCTGCATTTTCCTCTCCAGTATTAATCTAAATTTAAAGAGAATTTTATGAGAGCATTTAATTTCCGCACCTGTAAATTGGTCTCCTGCCTGTTGGAGCCACAGTTTCCATATTCTATTATTTCTTTATTGTCGTATCTACTCAAGATTAAGTGGTTGAATGGAGCCATTCTTGGGGATAATGGAGCATACTGATTTCTTTTCATGACAGAGCCTTGAATTCAGGAAGAGGGTTGTTTTTGTCAAATTGTTCTGGCCATATAGTAGCTGACAAATTGATAGTTACAATTAGAGTTAATTGGTGAATTTGACTAAATAATGTCTTTCAAAGTTCTTTTATAGTTTGAGCTGCTTCTCAATCCATCAATAAGCTGGTTTTGCGTCTGCTGTGAAAGGCTTCCAGTAAATTTCATCTTTGTTTTTTTACTTGTTGAATAACAGTGCCACTGTTTATTTTGTTCTATATTTATCTTGGGTAAAACTTTTCTTGATCTAGATATGTGTGCCTATACTTCATAGTTGGTAGATCTATAGCCACAAAAGCAAACGATGTTGACTAGATTTCTTGCCATTGTATTCTCCCCTTCTCTGTCCATGTTATCCTTTCAACTGAAAGATGTAATGGTAACCTTATTTACTCGTCGTAAAATTACTTGCCAAGCCTTTTACTTACAATGAAAGATAGGATCTATATTACAAATAAAGGTAGGACCGTAGTTTTATAGAAGCCTCTACCTTCTGGGAAGCCACCTAAGAGATTTATTTACTTACTAGTATTGGTTAATATGCTTTGATTTAGAAGTAATCCACAGGATCGCTTATCTTTAAGTGATGTTATCATCCTGCACTTGTTATCAGCTGTGTGCCTGCAGCCTGCACTGTTAATATAACTGTGGTTCATAACGGGAAGCAGGATGAAAGGGCGTCAACTAGATTTTCATTATAATGGTTTTCAACCATAGTTTTACTTTTCCTTTTGGCTCTTTAATTTTTTTCGCTCCTTCAAATATATCATTAGAGTGCTTGTTCTTTTCTTCAACTAAGGGTAGGTTTTCAAATTCATTACAAGTTACAGTTTCTCTGTAACAAATTGTCCCAATTAATGCATAGGTTTTCAAATTCATTAGGGTATCAAATTGAAGTCATTATTCTCTGTAACAATTTGTCTATTACCTTTCTGGGTGCTCTTATATCTTCTGTAAATACACTCCCAATGTCTTGTACCTTGAACCTTTTTCTGGATCTCTGTCGAAATTGAACGATAAATTTCATGACAGGGAGGAGCAGTCAGAGATAGATGTTGCAGGGGGTTTCTATGTATTGTTTGGATCAGGTAAAATTTATCATTGATTTGTTTCCTGGTAAATGAGTGGAGCTACTAATTTCTGTCACAGTTAATTTAATACTTTGATAGGTATTGTTTCATCTAGCATTGTCATGGCTTACACCATAGTTGTAGGATCATTATCTGGCATTATTATGGTTCATATCTTAGGTTACTGGGCTAACATTTGGGTTGTAAATATGCCTGGGGATGCTTGCTTGATGCTCCACTTGGAGCACTACATAAACACATATACAGTTATATATTCAAATGATGGATACATATATCTCATATAGAAATTTCAAATTCACTTACTTGTGCAATATATTCATTTTTATATAGCTTGGGTTGGGTGAACAAGGATGTGTATAATTTTTTTTTTTTAATCTTTATGTTTATACTCAGAAATATATCTTGAAGTACTCAAAAAATTATTAAAAACAAGAATAAATTCTCAAGACATTATGTGTTAGCTAAATACACTGCCTATTTGTTTATTAGGAAGTGCCTTATTTGTTTAATTCCTAGACGTGCCCTATTTTTTTAAAATTTACTTTATGATTAGTTTTTGTTAGTTTGTCTTGTTCGTAAAGACACTTGACCTCAATTATTTAAATAAGTTATCACTAGTATTAAATCATAAACCAAATATTAAGTCACCAGGTATGGTCTCGAAACCTTCAATAAGAGCTGTCAGAGATAAACTAATCCTGCCACTACACAAAATTTTATCAAAAGAGGTCTTTCAAACTCTCAAAATATGATGCTTAATAGATAAAAGAATTAGCCAACCTCAATTATAACCACATTAGGACTCTTAGGTATCAGATAGATTCAAAAAGGACTCAACTCCCCCAAATAGCTAGCAAATCAAGGACAAATTTGTCAATAAATAATTCTAGAGTAATCCTATTGTAACATACAAGCCTATTGGAAATTTATTATGTATAATTGGTCATTTGTGGTTTCCTTGAAATTAAAATCAAAGGAATGCCATTTGGGTTATTGTCCCACTTGCACCTAGCTCCTCATAAGGTGGTGTATAGCCCAACTGTTTTGTGGCAATTCTCCTTTTCAATAGTAAAGTTTAAGGTATAATATCTGGATATTTGTAAACTTTCTGTTGTTTTTCATGTCAAATATATATAAGATATACAACTGAAAGCTATAGTTTTGTTCTTTAAATAGAAATTGTAATTGTCAACTCATGAAATTGACTAGTGAACCAAATTGTGCTTTCTTATTTTGTCTTTCTTCCTCTGCTATTTCATTTCATGAGCACTATGTCTTATGGCTATCCTTTGTCTTTGTCCCTTCATCTTACAAGTATTATTTTGTCCCCTGATAAAGTAGTAAACTACATTACTTTTATTTTTTCCCCTGAATGCTTTAATGTATTCCAGATATCTTGTTCATACTCTTATAAGTTTAAATGTTTCACCTTTTACCGTGCTATAGAAACTAAGTTCCTCAAACAGTTAAGTAGCTTATTATATTCACAACAAACCATATGTAAATAAAAAGGATAGTCCAGTACACAAGGCTCATACCAATGTGAGATTTGGAGAATGTTAATCTACTCAGCCTTACCTTTGCCAGCATACTCTTTTTTGCGAATCAAACATGATCACCTGGATCACAAAGGAGTAACCTTGTTATGAAACCCAGGTGTACCCTCTTAAAAAAATCATGTGTGTATGATATGTTAAATTTACATTTTAAAGTAGAAATAAGCATAAATTGTAACTGGGCTATCAAATATTACTCCGAAATTAGATTTAGAAGTACTGTAAATGCCGCAATGTTTAAAAAGAACATTAAATTATAGTTCTGACTTGGTCATGTTTGTGGATATGTGACTGCAGGTCTAGCTGTCTCCTTTATTCTGGCAATTTATGTTTTGCAATCATCTAAAGAGAAACTAACAAGGTTGTGTTCCCCTTTTCTTATTCTAGTATTTTGTCCTTGCATGATACAATTTCCTCTCTTGTTTTACTTTATCTATCAAGGGAAAAAAATGGATCGAGGAGTGCTATTTATAGCGCAGATTAAGCAGCACTTTTTCACATTCACCTGCGTGCATGATAAATTTTCAATTAATGGTATGCATATCTGAAGTAGTACATTTCCAGGTTCGTGAGGGAGAATGTTGCAGAAACCAGTATGCCTGGAGGAGTAGCAAAGGTTGAATGATATGCTTCTGTAGGTTGATGCCAATGTTTACTTTTTGCTCAACACTCAGAAACTACATATAGCACACCAGAAAACCAAGAGGTAGGATTTCCTGTTGGAAGTATTGCCGTCCTGGTGAGAGGCACAACCATATTGGAGATTGCAGTGATTGCTTGCTGTCATTTTGGTATTACTTTTGGATCAATAGTTAATGACACAAGTTATTTTTGCCGAAAACCAATCTCTAAATATGTAAAAATGTGACATTACAATTGCTGAATAACTTGAAGCTTTTTAATTGTAGCAAGTAATGATGTGAGGTCGTCCAACTTGTGATTAGCAAGCAAGGAGATGAACAATGTGGAACCTGGACCAATTTTTCTATTTAAGCTTAGAAATATCTAGCAATAGGACACGAGTATATGACATTATGATTACGATATTGTTCCGTAGTTGTACAAGAGCATGTGCAATTTAACGTAACCATGTCTTGGTGTGAGGCTGACTATCCTTTTCGACGAGTGAATATTGTATAACCACATTGCCAAAGTTCTCTTCTATCAACCAAAATCACTTTTATAACAACAAAGGATTACTGATTTCGATTTGTGCCACATCGAAAATTTTCCTATATATATATATATATATTTGACCAATCAAATCGATCACTTTTAGAATTCATAACCTACTTATTTGTGTTGGATTTTGATCTTACACGCAGGTCATCTTCGGGTGTTCGTCAAACAAGCGCTGCTCCATCATTTCGGATCAATCGGATCTTACCCAGTTACGATAATGGATCGGGTCAACGAGTCAGATCTAACTCTTGACATATCGGTGTGTCGGATTGGGTTCCAATTAAGCATGCGCTACAAGTCAAATTACTTCGACCCAACTTTGTTCTCAATCTAATCAGGTTCATTATGGCTCGAGTCCGGCTCACATTGCAACCGACTTCCAGCCGATTGTAGCCGTCAGATGTGGGGTGTTGCCCTGTTCTTGCTTCCTAACGATCGTGACCGTCGATTTTGTCCAATCAGAAATTGACGGTTGCAATCATCTGGAAGAATGGACATGACACCTATTTACCACAAAGCCACCCTCATCCGTCGGCTCCGCCATCAGTCCATTGCAACCTCGTGTCTCCTCTCCCGCCATGGTGGCCATCCCCGCCTTCTCCCTTTGTTCCCCTCTTCCCCTCTCCCCCAGGCCTAGAAGAGCACCAATCGCGCCCCGTCGGCCGACGGCCCTCGCCAACACCTTGGAGGCTGAGCGCGGCGTCCAGTTCGAGACGGGCGACTCCTTCTTCCGCCGTGAGAGCGCCGTCGGCCGCGACCTCGGCGTCCTCTCTGCCGCCCTCCATAGGCGCTCTCTCCCTCCTGGCGGCGGCCTCCGTGTCCTCGACGCCATGTGCGGCTGCGGCGTCCGCTCCCTCCGCTACCTCGCCCAGGCCGGTGCCGCCTTCGTCTGGGCCAACGACGCCTCCGAGGGCTGCCGCCCCCTCATCCTCTCCAACCTCTCCGGCCACCCCCGGGTCTCGCCCCAGGGCGACCGCAGCTGGGTCGTCACCCACCTCGACGCCAACAGGGTGCTCGCGGAGAACTACCTCCGCAAGGAGTTCTTCGATCTCGTGGACGTCGATTGCTTCGGGAGCGACTCCTCCTTCATGAGACTGGCAATTGCCACTATCAGGAAGGGAGGATTGCTGTACGTCACCTCCACCGATGGGTATTCGTCGGGAGGGCATCGCCCTCATTGGTAAGTAGAATGTGTTACCACCAGTCGATCTTCTTTTGCTTCCTCACAACCTTTGATCTGTTTGTGTACGTTATTGTTTGGAGACCTGCATACCTGTTGTTTTGTTTGAGTTTATTACCATTTGCAGAAAATGGTAGACAATCACCGAAATTTTTTACCGACATACATGTGGTATTTAATTTAATATGTTTGAGTTAGAAATCATCTGCACTTTACTTTGTTTCTTTTCCTTGAAAAGCGAAGAACTTTTTTTTCCTTGAAAGTTTAGGAAACTGATTTTTTCTTCCCAGAAAAGAGTAAATGCAAATGTTCCACTTAGTTATGTGTGTGACATTGAGTTTGATACCAAAGAGCATGTTGTCTGTTCCATTACATGGTTGACTTTTGCTATTTTATAGTTGAACCGTGTTTAGGTTTATTCATTTTTCTTTAGACCCCGGTTACGTATGATAAGAATTTGTTGTACATGCTTTGTGTGGTGTTCTTTAGATGTTGGTGTTCATGAATGTGCTACTTTAGACCCTGGTTACGTATGATAAGAATTTGTTGTACATGCTTTGTGTGGTGTTCTTCAGATGTTGGTGTTCATGAATATGCTAGCATGGTTTGCTTTGTTAAAAATGTGGAAATGCCCTCAGTTGTTTGAATGTCCTAAGAGATAATTTATTTAGATGTTAAGTTGACTAAGTTTGCTAGACCTGATATAATATTTTAAACTTGATTGTGAATTATGTTATGGCCAGTTTGTATTCTTTACCCTTTTGTGAAGAATCATTATGCTGTTGTACTTTTACCTCATTGTTTACCACTTCTTTGTGATGCGTGTATAAGTGAGCGAGTGTGAGATTTGGGTAAAAAAACCTATAACATATAATTGGTGACAGATATCTTTTGATGAGAACATACATTAGTAATCAATTTGCGATTTTTTTTTCTTTCAAATATCTGCAAAATATGATCCTTGACATAATAGCAAACACCTAATTTTTATGGTTTTAGCACCTCATAGTTTGACCTAATATTTGTGGCTTTTTAAGTTTATATTTGCATGTATGTGGATGCATTATCATTACCTTAGGCTATTTCAAGGCCTCTGACAATTCAATTGAATTTCCTTTACTAATCGCAGTGTCATCAGATTTGTCCATGCAATTACCTTATATTTTCAGTTTTTTACACCAAGTATGCCCTAAATTTATCAACTATTTTGAATGAATTTAATCAATATTACTAACAAAAGAAACTAACAGAGATCCACCTTTGCTTATGTGGCCCATGATGTATATATTATTCTATTCATGAATGTTGAACAATAAGGAAATCCCCTTTCTTTTTCTGCAAATCATTTTGAGATAAGTAAGTTTATTGGTAGCCATCTTTTAATTGTTATACAATGTACTGACTTGACAATTCATTGATGATACCTTGATTGCTATGTCGGGATCTCCTGTGATATGTAATATTATTTTGCCTCTAGTTCTTTGGCTTCATACGGAGCATATGTTCGCCCAATGCCATTTTCGAATGAGGTTGGTTTACGGATGCTTATAGGTGGTGCTTTACGGGAAGCAGCTGCTTTGGGCTATCATATATCACCACTTTTCTCTTTTTATTCATATCATGGACCTGTATTCCGAGTAATGTTGCAAGTGGATCGCGGACAGCTCCATGAAAAAAGGTGAAATAATGCATTGAAGTTACTTTCTCTTCTGAATTTTGGATTCTAATGTATGATATGCTTGATATCTAGCAGCCGATATGGTTTCTTAAGCTACTGCCATGGTTGCGGAAATTCTCAAACATTTTCTTGGGAAGAACTTGGCCAAATTTCATGTGCATGCAGAAAAGGCGAGGTACACAATTCTGTCATCAGAAAATATTATAGTAAATCTATACAACATTGCATGTAATTTGGAAGGAGAATAAGTTGCAACAAAAACTAGTTCATATAAGTTAATAGTTAATTATTTGTGTATATATAAACCCAAAAATGAGCGACCTTGCTTTTAATTTTCTTGATAGAATACGTAAATATCTTTGTTTTCAAGATACCATTCAGTTGGTCATATTCGGTGAACTTTGTTTTAAAGCCAGTGATTGAGTTTTGATATGACTGATAACCATTCAATTGCTCATATCGAGTGAGTCTATAAGCCATTATCAAGGTCTTTAAGATGATTTATGTCAACTTTTTGAATCCATTTTGTGATCTGTCCACAGTGTGTACGAGATCAAAAAGTTGAATGCTGAAACAGATGGTTCTTAGAGGGGCTTTGTTCTCGCTTGATATTAACCTTTTTATTTTGTGGTCAAGGAAGGTTTTAGTTTCGAATTCATTAACGAATTAGCCTCTGATGTGCTCTTCTTTTCTTTCTTCAGATTTCCAAATCTGTTGTTGTCTCAGGCCCTCTCTGGACTGGTCCTCTCCATGATGTAACTCATGTGACTGACATGTTACAATTAGCTACGGAGTGGGGATGGGCATGCACTAACCGGAACGAGGTTGATTTGGAGAAACTTCTAAACCAAATGATAGAGGAAGGGGACCCTCGACTACCTCCTGGATACATCAAACTTGACGAGGTCTAGAATAATATTAACATTTTTATTCTCCTCCTCTTCATTGATCTAAGAAAAGTGCCTTCTGCTTTTATAAGCTTTCGGTTTTTATATTTTCCACTCGTACTCTTCCACCATGGATTTACAGATTGCTAGCCGAGGGAAAATGAATTCTCCTCCTCTTAGTACCCTGATTAACACACTACAAGAGGTATGTGACTTAGTCCAGTCGTGCAATTTATATAGTTCAATTATCGTGGTTGGGGAGATAAACTCACTTCCTTTTTGCACTCAATATCCCCTGGTGGTTTCACTACTTCACCTGCCTGCTTTTCTCAGCTTATCAGGCTTTGACAATATGTTTTGTCTGTGGGTCTGTGAACAACGCTTGTTTTGTTTTGGGTTTGAGTTTTATAAAACTGTTTGATGTTCCACGTTTTCGTTCAGGTTGTTCTTCTCACTCATGATAGTTTTCCTAATCTTGAATGTTGGATAAGCAGGAAGGTTATGTGGCTTCGAGGTCCCATATCGCGCCCAATGCAATCAAGACGAATTGCCCGATCACTGAATGTATTCAGTTTGCTTGCAGACTTCGATGCAGCACGAGCAACAGAAGGTAGACTAATTTGCTGCTGGAAAGTGGAGACCACCCCATTCTGAGCAGTCTCAAACAATTCGATACATTTTTTATGCCAGGCCTCATACAACAAAATGGATCATGTAATGCATTGAATCTCTCCTGAAAGGTGTATCTGTTTTAAAGAGCCAAAGATTTGTCATTGCCAACAGATCAATCGAAAGACCTATAGCATTAAAAGTTGCAGCTGAAATTAATAGTGAAATGAACTGAAAAAACATTGAGAGGTCATGTTCACTAGTCCAGATGACCTTAACACAAACAAACACAAGACTCCCACAAAGCATGCAGAAACAAGGTTCATAATTTTGTGTTCAAGGTCAGAGCTTGGATCGGTATTGGCATTGTATCTATTTGGATGGATGATGTACCGAGTGCCGATATGCTGGTATGTACCAAGTTTTAAATAAAACGTAGAAGAATCCAAGAAAACAATAGATAGGAAATTGTCTAGTGTTGAATCAGTATCAATATGTATTGTGCCATATGGGTCTGTATCGGGTGTTAATATCAGCGTACTGGATGGTAGCCTTAATCGTGGTTTCTGTTTCGGTTCTATAGATAATTGAATTGAAATATGTTCCAAATTAGAACTGTGTTTTTAAGAATAATTTTTTTTTAATTTTTAATTAATGTTTAATGCTTTTTTTTAATTAGATCAGAATCAAATCGAAATTGTCGTTTTCGGTTCCAAGGGTGGAATTGAGTTGTTGATTTGGAGCTGTTAACATTGTGGAATCAATCCGAACGATGCTCATCCCTACAAGAGACAGTATCACTGAGCTGTTGATTTGGAGCTGTTAACATTGTGGAATCAATCCGAACGATGCTCATCCCTACTAGAGACAGTATCACTGAGCTGTTGATTTGGAGCTGTTAACATTGTGGAATCAATCCGAACGATGCTCATCCCTACTAGAGACAGTATCACTGAGCTGTTGATTTGGAGCTGTTAACATTGTCGAATCAATCCGAACGATGCTCATCACTACTTGAGACAGTATCACATGGCGTATACTGTCCGGACAGATCGACTCGGTGAATACTGCCCTTATCATACCATATCAGAAAATATTGCAAACCTTATACGTAAAACAGTCGATAGTTTCGAGCTATTGAGAGTTACATAATTTGTTCGTTTTACAATGTTAGACTGACCCACACATTTCAAACATTACATCACGGGAAACAGATCGTCGCTACACATTGCAGGGATTTGACGTGATACACACAAATCCGAGAGCTTGACGAAAGGAACAAAAGAAAATAAATAATACACTCCTGGGATTTTGAACAAACAAATCCGGATTAGTAGAATGAATGGAATAAAAAAATGGAGCACAGCATTAGATGCAGCAGAATCATGTCAGGCTAAATAGATATCTTAAATGTGGTGCTTTTTGGCTGGAATTGTTAGAAGGTACTGCTGCTTTCACTGACCGAAACGGTGGAACTCTCTGATTTCACCATATGGGCACCGTTGTTGATATCCAATCCCTGAAGCCTTCCAAGAGGATGTTGCTGCATCACTTGGGGAAGGTCATTGGGGTGACTAATCATGTGTTGGTTTAAGAGACCAGGCTGCAAATGCTGGAACTGGGGCTGAAACTGGATTGCTTGAAGGTGGATCGGCTGTTGCTGTGGAAGTGTGAAGAACGATGAGCTATACGGTGCGCTATGCTGTCCAATGTTGCAAGATTCATCAGGTTTTGATACTTCACCCGTCGCAATCTTTAGTCTTTGGACTTCCTGCTTTAGTGCCTCACTCAGCGCTGCAAGAATGTAGAAGTGTTCATCATCAAGTATGCTCTATTCTCAAAAACGTGCTAATAAATTGCATATGGTTCCTGATGTTGCTTTCATTCAACGCATCTAACTCAATTTCATCCAAGGAAACAAAGGAGAACTGCCCATTTTGACTGACATATCCTTGGTTTACTACAGAAGGCAATGTAAGTGACAAACTCTAGCAAGCACAAGTAGATACCTCTGCTATAACCATAGTATAAAGCTAACCATAGTGTGCTACAGTAGATATGACAACAAAGACAGTAATCATCTTTTCAGCTGCTGAGTAATAAAGACATGATAACTCTACCATTGCATTTAAGGCAAATAAATAATTGAAGTGCTCACCATCACGTAATTGTGCTTGTAGTTCCATTGCTTGTAACTGTAGCTTAAGCTCAGTGTTTTCTGCAGAGAGTCCAGCCGTGTCTCTCTGAAAAAAGAAAGCAACCGGGAAGGTTCACATTTACAACTAGCATCAGAATTAAATAACTCTCAAGGACGAAACGTGAGATCATCAGTAATGAAGCATATAATACTTTCAGGAATCACCCTAAATAGATTAATGATAATTTTTAAAGTACAATTATGCATCATAATTTACAAGAATGTCATCAAAACAAGGATTTGATGTGATAAACTCCAACGCGAGATGAAAAGCATAAATTTAAACACCCTTAGTCTTTATAACTACTATAGCGTCAAACATCAAGGTGAAAGAATACAACTGTGGCAGGGCAGAAAAGTGGTTCAGATATCTGACGGTCAGATTAAGGCATGATCTAAAAGAATACCATCAGGTTTGATGGTTGTTTGAATTAAAAAATAACAGCTTATTTCCCTAAGATATGAACATAGAAAATCGAGTTGCTACCAGACAGGACAGCTGGAACAAGTCATACCGCTAAGGACAAAAAAGTGGCAAGATGAAAAAGGTCATTGTCTACTAGTACAGATCTCGAAAGGGGAGAAAGAAACTTCTCACTCGACCAAAGGAAAATTAATTCATTCATCAATTACCACCAGAGTCTAATTTCTCTGAGACTTATAATGCTCCTTTATATAGGCTGAACATCTCTTTCTAAACCACAGTTGGGTACCTAGAGACAAATGAAGACAAAAAAATCTGATTAGTACAGACCTGAAGTAGAGTAAGTTGTGCAGAGAGGGTTGTAGCTTCAGTTTGGAGGGTCTTAACTTTCCTCTCAAGTTCTGATATATAATAAGCCTTTCTTTCTTTGGATCGAGCTGCAGATTGCCGATTAGCTAGAATTCTGCATAGATGGCATAGCAAATTACACAGAAATTTCCAAAACCATGCAACATAAAATTGAAAATAATACAAAGCTTAAAGAATACCATGATTTACATGAGAAGCTTCCCTGATGTTGACTAAAAAGTTGGAACTGAATAGTGTTACTGGTAAACTGATAACTTTAAGTGAATATTTTTTGGTAAAAAAGTTCATGTATGCGGTCGCAGAGATATCAAATGATCTAACTTAGAAGCAAGGTCTCAAATCTCGATCGTCCTTGTCGATGGGGACTGGTATTTAACCGTCCAAGCAAGTGCCATTACCAAAACATATAGCTCAACACCGACACAGTACCGTTCGTTTTTATTTTGTATTTTTATATATAATTATACCGAGTAGTACATGTTGGTATACATACAGCTATGAATGCCATTATTGTGCCAATTCAGTAGGTTATAAACTTGTATTAAACTGAGATTTAAAGACTTAGAAGACGAATTACGACTTGGATGCTTATTTGAATAATCTGACAATGCAGCATATATTATAATAATTTGAAAAGCAAAGCAAATGCTTCTTTCTAGAATCGATTATGCATGACTTTTCTTAATTTCTTGCCCTTACAATCATATCTGATGCAACTCTTATCTTAATTAATTCTAAATAAGCAAATATTATGTTATTAATTAAACATGCCCATATAGCAAGTACTTGAATGGGTAGATGCAGAAGAATATCTAATGAAAAAGGGCAGGCATAAAAAATTAGAGACAGCCAGTTGCAGTGGCAACACATTGCTCATTATTTTTCGCAAGGGACTACGTCAGAGGCATCCAGTAGTGGCGGCAAAATTTTGCTCATAATTTTTGCAAAGGACCACCCCTAAGTATGTATGTCCATTTTGTTTTGGTATGTGTTGCTGTCTTGCAGTCATAGTCAAAAAGGGAAAACAAAAGTAGGACAATGACAAAGTGGTCCACAACTTAATTTAGCTCAGCAAGAGCCACATCGATAAGAACATAATACAACACAGCTCTATCATTAATAAACTCTCAAGTTTATGTCAAAATAGCATGAATCAATGTCAAAATCACATGAGATTCCAACATTAACCGCTGCAAAGATAGGAAAAAGTTATCAAGTTTAAATCTGAAACACAAAAGAAGTGGAGTTACATATGGGTTAGATCTCATTCAATCCTAAAGGTTGTGTGCATCTGTTGAATCATATAGAACTGCACACACAAACAATCTGGGTTGCGAGAGAATATTGCCTGTACTAAACAACTCGATCCTGCAAGACATATGTTCTAGCAATAAATGTCGTTTGATTCTAGGAAACATGATCTTGGATGATCCAGTAATGGAGGATGCCTATAGTAAAGAACAAAGCTAAATTCTAATAAAAATAGGTTGGGCCATTAGATCATCCACCTTTGTCAAAAGCCAACCATCCTATTAGCCAATAACTAGTACAATCTTTGCGATGTAAAAGGAGTCTAATACCTCCAACACCTGTATTTTATTTCATTACTTTTATCAAACCAAATTAACTTTTGGTTAGCATCGCCCAGCCCACAACTGTGTTTCTTTTGACTTTTGGTCAAACTTTAAAAGATCATATAAACAGAAAGCAAAGAATCTAGACTTAAGATGATCTATGCATCAGATAAGAGGTATGCATGGCCATGCAATATCATTGACAACCGAGACCCAAATCGTTGGTTGGGTCAAAGAAAAACTGAACTTGTTAGTTCATTTCAATGACTTTTGGGTCAAAGAAAAATTAAATCTGATTACAAAGTACTCGTCTCAAATCTTGTCCAATTTGCTTTTAGGGTGCCTATTAAACATCGAACAAGGTCAATAACCAATTATAAACAGAACTTCTGGCATGGTGAACTACTACCTGAGCTCTCGAATCATTTCTAAGATCCCAAATTTTCATTTTTATGGTCAAATTGTAAGGAAGAATTTTCCATCACTCAAATGCTTGATTCACTTATCACCTTACAAACTGCACATTTGCAGAGAAGGAACTGAGCACTTTTAAACACAATCCTACCTTACGCCTCACTGCAAATGCCATCTAAATATTCAAAAGTAATAGTTCTTTTCTTTGTAGTACTTCATAGAAGACAACATGATATCAATCGAATCAAGAATGCTGATGGAAGTTCAAAGAGTCAACAATTAAGGTCAAATTAAACCAAGCAAAATGCCAATAATACTGCAGAGGATTCACCTTTTGGCCCGCTTAGGGTCAATGACGGCCAGCTCCGCAAGCTGCTCCGGCGTCATCGCCTTCTTTGTTTCCATCACCTCTCCCGACAGCCCTTCCCTCCTCATCGTCGCCGAAGACGTCATTGACGACCCGTCCACCGAAACGCTATGTCGATGTCTGGGCTTCGCCTCCTCGGCGCACCCAGAGCTCTCCGCCGTCCGATCCGTGCAGTCCCCGTCGCCCTCCGACCCGGATCCGCTCGCCTCGAGCTTGCACCCGATCTTGTCGATGTCCATGAAAGTGCAGAAGAGGTCGTCCTCGGAGCCGATCTCGTCGACCGGAACGGCGCCGCGGAGGTCGAGGTCGTCCGGAAGGCGGAATGCGAGTTCAGATCTGGCCCGGCGGTGGTGGGGAACGGGGAACATGGATGGGGGAGCTCCGGCGGCCTCCGCCGGAAGCGGCGCCGGTGCTACCGGGGACTCATTGGAGGGGAGATTGCGGTGGTCGGGGATAGGGTTGGGAGAGGGTGGCGGATCGGGGCCCCTCGCTTGCATCTCCGGCTTCCTCTTCATCCCGCATTCCCATGAGCACGAACCAAAAGAAATGCTCCGATGATGGATGGAGAGAGAGAGAGAGAGAGAGAGAGAGAGAGGATTTGTCATTACGTGAGTTGCTAGAAACAAATCTTGTGGTTTTGGAAAGTGTTTTCTTGTTTCTCGAATTCGTTTTTGCTGCTTTCGAAACCAAATTTTAGAATCAAAGATGGGAAATATTTCCAGCAACATCTTACAAGGGCGGTGCGGCTTCCATCACCCGTGCAACCTTTCCGTGGTATGTGGTCAAAGAGATCGATCATTGAGAAAATGATTATGAAGTAATTAATATATATATATATATATGCATATATTATATCAATTACAAAAAGTTGTGTATGATAAAATTCATATATATATATTTTTCTAAAAATATCATCTAACTTAATCAATAAATAATTTTATCTTTAATAATAATAATAATAAGGTCTTGAATATCATCTACACTAATTATTATTAAAAACAATAACTTGAAACAATTTTAATTTAATACTATTTTTACCGTACTCTTAGTAGAACAAATGCACGATATCATGTTGCGCGAAAGAATCAATGTGATGCACAAGACAAGTCAACAACAGATCTGAGACCTCAACCTCCATGACGCTTTGAGTTCTCCTGCCATCAAAGGGGAAACCCATGAGGACTGGGTGAGCGCATGAAGCTCACAACGGAGGAGTCATGGCTGATGCCGAAGCGGCCGGGAGTAGCAGCAGCTGGCGGCCTCGGCGTCGCGGCCACAGAAGGGCTTCCTGATCTCGACGCGTGCAGTAGTCTCGGGCCCACCGCCGACACCGCCTGGCTCCGATATCGCCTCTCGCCGCTCCTCCTCGGCCCCTTCTCCGCCCACTTGAGCTCTTGGAGCTTCACTCTGCTCGGGTATCGCCAGCAACACCATGCATGCCCTGCCCTCTTGATGTACCTGTCCAAGTTTACAGACAAAGACACGGGCTGAAGTAGATCATCTCCGTGAGCAAGATGCTGCAGTGTAGCTGAAGCATTACAGTAAAGATGAGAGGAGAGGAAGAAAGCAGCAGCACAAGGATCTCATTAGCTTGAATGCTTTAGGGTCATACTGATGAGATCTTCATGAGCTAAAGTTAGATAGTGTTGAAGCAATTCTACTTTAATTTTGATAAAAAAAAAAAAAGAATTAATAATTTAATGGTCCAAATGATTGCAATATTAAATCATCCATTAAACCAAATAAGATGATCGAGTGGTCAATTAATTCATCAAAATTGAAACTTGAATAGAAAAGTTTTGGAGTTTTCTTTCTCAAATCCAAACAGATTTATTTACCTTTGGCTGAATCTTCTTCCGAGGCACTCCACACATTTCCTTCCTTCAGACATGTCTCCCATCCCAATGCCGACACAGTCCCTGCAATACACTCTTCCACAAACCTGCAACAAGCAAAAGAAGGTCTCTGACACAGGCTTCTGCCATTAAACATACGGAGGAGGAGGAGAAGAAGAAGAACCTTATCCTTGTCAAACATGGCTATTTAGTTCTTTCCTCTACTAAATTAATTCATCTGGGAGAGTCAATGCTCAGCCATATGTACTCCAAATACAGAATCAGAAATTTGTAAGACATGATTAGAAATCTCAGTGCTTCTAGATTGCATGGCTTAGAATTCTAATTTGGACCTTTAATGGTTCAAATGACAGAAAAATAGTTATGATTTCAGTTTTTTTTTCCCTTAATGGGACCTTCTATAATCAATATATCGTCTCATTTATTGACTAATATTTTATAGATGCAATGACAGTGATACAAAAACAATTAAGAGAATATCATAATCTTTTTTTT
The DNA here is from genome assembly GCF_036884655.1 of Musa acuminata AAA Group. NCBI lineage: Eukaryota > Viridiplantae > Streptophyta > Magnoliopsida > Zingiberales > Musaceae > Musa > Musa acuminata. The sequence continues at coordinate 12,882,524 of NC_088357.1, read as the reverse complement.
TATTTAAATCTTATCCAGAAAACCAAAGAAATCTGATTAAGATAAACTTATAAAGTTATTTTGATTTAAGTGAAGAAAAATCTGTCTTATCTCTAACAATATCATCACCTCAGTTCACTAGAGTCAGTGTTAAACAGCAAAATTATATATATATATAATATGGAGGAATAAATGGAAGAAGTGCACGCAGAAGGACGCCATTAATCCTCACCAAGCACCGATGCCGGAACACGTAGATGTAGACGCTGCACAGAGTACAAATATTTGAGTGAGGAATGCCGGGGCGCCTTCTTCTCCCTGTCTCTCCTCCCACTGCACTCGCCATGCTCACTACACTAACAGCGTCAGCTTGACCGGTCCCAGCCATCACAGCAGCAGAGCTAATGCCGTTCCTCGTCATGAAGCTGCCACGCGCGAGGCGTTCCCGGCGCAGCTCATGCTCCGCCGCGCTGTCGCTGCCGCTCTTCGTTCCCCGCAGGCCCTTGGCGAAGTCGAGACTCGGCGACTTGGTCACCGCCGCCTTCGGTTCCTCGTGGATCGGCGACATGGTGGCTTGGAAGCTGGTGAGGTCCTTGAAACTGAGGTCGACGGAGTCGTCCGGTACTCCGAGGTAAAGATTCTCCAGCTCTTGCCTCGCCCTCGCGAGGGTCGTCTTGTCTCCCATAGAGAGAGGAGCTATGCGTGGAAGAAGCCATGGGGGGGGCGTAATAAGAAGTAGGAGGAGGCGAGGAAGACGACAAGGAAACTTGCTGATTCTTCCAAGTTCTACATGAATATATGTGAAGCGAAAGTTACGGAGACCGCGTTGCCGTCTAGTATTCTAATGCGTGTAGAAGATCATGTCATATATATGTACACGTTAGAGAAGCTTATTATTATTATTATTATTGGAGAAGCTTGGAAGTATCTTAGGGTGGAAATGATTGGATGACTCAGTTCATGAATCAATGAAAATGTTGTAGAAAGATACAATCTTGTCATCAATCCCGAAGTATTTCTGATGTTGATAATGCCAAGTGAATGAAAAGGTTATACAAAAAGCAGTCATAATATATAAATTTTGTAGATAATTTATTAATTGGTGCGACCCAAATTGACTAATCGATTCAGATATAAATTTTAAAGAAAGTTTTTACGTGAAATTGCATGCATCTTCCGACCGGTCAACGACATTTTTCATTCAAGATTTCAGCCGGCCAGGCCTTAGTAAAATACAAGCTGTGTAGCTGTAATGGTTTTTGTTTGTTTGTTTGTTTGATCCCATCCATGGAGGAGTAGCTTGTAGCTCCATAGGATCATTTTACTTATTTGAAAAGCAACATAGCTTCACTTCATATTTAATTAAGAAAATAATATCTTTATTTAAAAGATTAGGCAAGGCTCTATTAAAATATCTAAATTGGTTAATATATTATTACACAAGTGATAGATCATTTTTTCAAGATCATGTGTTATTTAACGTAAAAAAATTAGTAAGAAAAATAAAACAATATTCTTGTTAATCTTTTTGACATACTGTCTCTACAATAGGACGCTTATCGGTTGTATCTTAATGACTGAATAATATGTTTTTTAATCAAAATTTATAATAACACAATGTTTTTTTTTTTTTGCACTATCTTATGAAGGCAAAGTGATTAACGACTCTCTCTGGTATAATTTTCATTTTATCTTAGAGGGTGCAACTGGGCCTTTTTGTCCGCATTAGTAAGCTTAAAAACTGAAGTGTTAACACTGCATTATTTCTTTCCTCAAACAAGAAATGAAAACAAAGGAATCAATGGTTGATGCATTTGATCACGATAAATGATATTTTCACTATGCAATCATACATCACTAGTAACAAACAGTATGGTATCCAACGGGTGATGTTAAAATCCTGCATCACACGGTACCAAACTGAAGCATCATTAGCCATTTGCGGATGTTATGCTTCAAATTGCTTAAAGACAATAGAAGAACTACATTGCCAATCATATCCTGCAAATAATTTCATCAAGTAAACCTGAGACAAATGTTGAATCACTTACTGCAACTTTGGACAAATGCAAAATGATAATCAATTTTCAAACAAAAGATAAAATTGTTTATGTTCACATGTCAATCGGATGTTATTTGGACCAAACACCAGACTACCACCTGTGACCCAGGCGCAGAGAACTCGTAAACGAGTCATCTGTCAAAATAGACAGCACTGCCCACAGTTTCCCATATAGGATCCAATTGCAACACAGTTTCTACATCCTAACAATCATGGAAGAAATGAAAGAGATGCATCTTTATTTTAGATAAAACTTTGATTTGCTCCATATTAGAGCCGCAAGTTACTCGCAAGCTTCTGTTCCACACAGCAAGACAAAATTCACTTCTCTGGCTCAGCCTTTTCCAAAAACTGCTTCTTCAACCAATCAAAAGGCTGCAAAAATATTTTATAATCATTATCAAATAACAATTTTCATCAACAATAATAAAAAAATATGTGAAAAAAATCCTTTTAGAAAAATATAAGTGAAGCAAGAACACAAAAAACACAACATGTCCAATATCTCACAAAGCAAAAACGATGAATGTCCTTGGGTCTAGCATGCTAGCAAATTTGTTCTTGTGTAGTATCCCTCCAAGGGTCCCACTTTAAATACTAGAGGCTCGATTGCAACACACGTTAAGTGAGAAATTTATAAAGATTGCCAAAAATAAAGAGTTACAAATCATAGGGGAATGCCACATGTTGACCCTTTTCTATACTCTAGATGTTGGAGCAAGCATCACATATTGGATTACCTTTTCCCAGTCACTTTTGGATCCCTAGTGTGTACTAGGCTGATAAGTTATTTAGTATAGTTTCTAAGTTGTTGCCCTAATGCTCATCACCAACACCCAAAAATCGAGAGAATATAGCATATACTCTGACAAAAAAATTAAACGACCTCTTCATCTTCATATTATCAGATAGTTTACACCTTAAGTATGTTTAAAAATTAAGAAAATATGGAAATGGATACACGTAAATGATGGTCACACACTTATGTAACCCTGTTTAACAAGGATACAAGAATGAATTCAAGAAAAAATCTGACAAAATTTCAATTTTACCAGAAAGGCTCAGCAATAATGTCTCCAGAAAAACAAAAAGATCAAAGAATATGATTCAATTAAGGAAATCCAAGAAGTAGATGGAAATGAAAGTATTTGTTTTGGTCCCACAAATACTAAATAAGTGTTAAAAATATCTCTTAGTCCCTTGATGTCTAGTAAACTAACTTCTAACTGTGTAATCATTAGTTTAAAACTGTAACTAGTTAATCAGATTGAACTATTGAAACCAATTCTGACAATGGATCAAAATTTTTGAAACCTGAAAGTGGATAATACCATATGATACTATTCAAAACTAGTGGAAGTTTTTACCAAATCCCAAAACTCAATGGCCCGCCAAATTTGATTAATTTTGACCAAAATAGATAAGCCCTGACTGTAATTTCAATCCCTGACGATGTGGGTGGGTTCAAATAGCTTACAAAACTATCTGCAGATGCCAGTTAGGTAAAACCTTACGATTGAGATACACTATGCTTGGATGGCTCAATGGGTTCCCTTAACAGGTTAGATTAGGTTTGAATCATGTTCTTGACTACACCAATTACTATCATTGCTGCAGTTAACCATATCGCAGCAACTGTTTTGAGGTGATCTTTCCAATTAGTACTTTGTTCCATTTGACCATGTTTCACCAGCAACTGAATCCAGGAAGACCACAATATAGATATGTTGGCATTCTCTATCCATGATTCCCTTAGAAGTATAATGCAGAAACCTCCAACAATCCTTTTCTATTTGAGTCCTACTATAGGAAACTAATTTCATGATCTTAGGATGACTCACGGGACAATAGTCATAGATTGAATGAGGGTTTGAAAGGAAGCATCCAACCGACCTAATGTACAAAGTACAAACTGAAGAAACTAACGACCTATAAAACAAGCAGCGGAATACTCTATGTTTAGGGATCAAATAAGTTCATGTTCTAATTTCAAGTGACCGAATCCATTTCTTCAACGCACATGTAAAGCTGGGCAAGCATACACAGACAAATGTTTGTCAGGAAGGTAAATCAGATGTCAGAAAAACACATGTATGCTTTTCCAACTATACATTGTAGATGCAAGTTTAGCATTTTATCCCTTGAAGCAAAAGCCTCACCAGGCTACGGTTATACTGAACCTAAAATATCCACAGATTCATCATCCTTAACCAAAATTATTATAAACATTAATTGAGGAAATTTAAGAGAACAAGAATTTGAGTAAAACAACAAATCGCAGTGTAATACTTCTTCGCAGTCTACAACGAATGCCAAATTAGAAACAACAAGCCGTCAGCGAATGACCAAATCGTCAAATACCAAGATATCAAAGACGACAGAATCGCCATTAGACACGATCCCAAGGCACCGAGGCTTGATACAGGATCTGATTTTAATTGATACGAAAGGAACGAAATCCGAAAAAAAATAATCAGAGGAGCAAATGTGACTTGGATCTACGATTTGTAATCGACAGGTGTGAATAGGGATTGATTAAGGGATCCGCGTTGTACCTGGATGAGCCAGAGGGCACCGGTGGCGGCGGCGACGCCCCAGGTGGCGGCAGCGGCGATGTCCGTCGACTGGGGGCGGAGGCGCGGCCGCAGGAACGTGAAAAGTCCCGACCCCGTCGCCATCTCCTCACGATCCCAAATCTAATCGGCGGAAGACGAGAAAGAAGGGCGAGACGGCTTTAGGGATGAATTGGGGATACAACTAGGAAGCATCATTTATATATTGGCCCCTTCACTTTGGTATAATTACCGATAAATTCCTCACCATATTATATTTTTATATATAATCCCCTTATATTTATTAAATATGCAGTGTCAACAGAAAACAAATATTGAAGCAATTTGAAATCTTTTTTATCATAGCTAATTCCTAATTAAAATAAATATTTATATATTTAAGAAAAAAATATAATCTGAAAAATAAAAATAAGTAATAATTTTTTTTATAAATAGGGATTAATAATAATATTGAAAATACATGTTTTTAATGGACAAGGTTTCGATGCAATCAAATATCATGATGATGGTTAGAGGAATTTAAATGTCTTACCTTTTTTATCTTCTTTCTGTTCTTTGTGTCAAATTATATATATATATATATATATATATATATATATATATATATATATATATATATATATATATATATATATATATATATATATATATATATATCGAAATTAAATGATTTTTATACATATCTATTTAAATTTAAGAAACATATATAGATTCATGTAAAATTTAAAAATCAGCATATATGTTATAACAATTAATCTTCATCAGTTAATTATCATCCTGAAACTCTAAATGATATTAGTAATATTTAAATTTGAAGTATGAGTAAATATCCATATTCCTTCCGGATCAAACTAACAATTTATGTCACATCCCATATTTATAAAAAGAATAATAATTTAATATTTTATTATCAATAATTTAGATAATAAACTTTCTCTTTTATTTTTTTAAATTTAAATCATTATCTTTATAATAATAAATATTTTATTAATTAAAATATTGATCACATCTTCTTAGTAGGATTATAAGTCTCTTCCACCCAAACTTTAAATCTATTACAAAGTAGTAGATTACTCTGAAAATAAATTTAAGATAAAATATATTAATAACCACACATGTGGATAGGAATGTCAAAAAAAATCATAAAAATAATCTTCAATATTCATATAATATAAATAAATATCAATAATTTAATAAAATAATAATAATATATTGATTTATCATAAAACGTATGCACTAGAAAAACGATAATAATTTCTTACATAATAAATAAAATTATGTATCAATCACATACAACAAATACATAATAACTAGATAACAAAGACATACATCACACCTGATGGTGCACTCTCCCTACAGCCGATAGAGAGACATATTCGACAAGATAGATTCCTCCCAATAGCGGATGGAGATAAATCCATATCGCACTTCCAATAGTGGATGGAGTGATATCCCTCACCTGCTCAAGTGGGGACACGTTCCTCCCAACAGTAGATGGAGGAACTATTGAATCTCGTATTTTGATGATGAAACTACTTGATATATGTTTATGATTTAATTTGCGTTTTGAGTGACGCAGGATGCTTCGATCAGGATGAGACAATTAAAGCAGGAAAATCATGTTGTGCCGGAGGAACATGTCAGAAGATTGGACGTCGGGCCGGTGGATCGGTCGACGTATCGACAGAAGGCTTCGAGCCGTGGACTCGGGCATCGGGCCAAGAAGAGCGGGTATTGTGCCAAGGATATCAGAGTTGCGGAGTCAACTGGCCGATTGGGCAATAGGCTGCAGGAAAGGACGATGCACCGAAGAATCGGACGAAGCGTCGAGGGACCAATGACATGCCGGACAACTTGGTTAATTACTTAGGATTAATTGTCTCGATCGAAGTTTTTGTTTTGAGTGTGCAGGATTAACTACGATGAAGAAAGACATGCAGCAGGAGTTGCGCCGGAGTCATGACAATGATCACGTTGGGAGTTCGAGAGCTCGACGGAAGTTCGGACAGTTGTCGGAGGTTCTGCGGGAACAAATCCGAGAAGTCCAGAAGCTTGCCAAAGGAGCTTGTCGGAACGTGCCATGTGGATCGTCGTAAGTCCAGGAGTTTGCCAGAAGTCCACAGGAGCATCACCGAGGGTTCGTCGGATGATCGACGGAAGTTCGCCGGAAACTCGCCGGAAGAAGCGATTGACGCACCGGAGCAAGCTGCAGAATATGTCTTAGGAAATAATCGTAGTTAGCACTTTGATTAAGTTAGAAATGGGAGGTGATCCCATTAGCTTAATCCTGGGGCAATTGGGCCCCTGAAGAACTCAAATTGGGTCGAATGGTTCAACCCATTCGTACCCAAGTTGCTGTGAGAGGTCCAACCGCCCAGGCAGGGAGGTAGCACCGCCCAGGCTATGTCTCCCAGCGAGACTGGGAGGTGCAACCGCCCCAGCCAAGAGGTGCAACCGCCCAGGGCTTAGTCTTCGAGCGAGACTGGGCGGTGCAACCTCCTCTGTCAGGAGGTAGCACCGCTAGAGCTCAAGTTTCAATCTCTGCCAGGCGGTGCAACCTCTCCAGTCAGGCGGTGCAACCGCCCGAGCTCAGTCTTCGAGCTCTGGCAGAGAGGTGTAACCGCCCCTGACAGAGGTGGCACCGCCCAGAGGCTCAGTCTTCGAGCTCTGCCAGGCGGTGCAACCTCTCCAGTCAGGAGGTGCAACCGCCTGATCCCGGAATTCCGGGATTTGATCGTTTTGAGCTCCAAATTTGAACTGGGTTGGGGCCTATAAATACCCTACTCATTCAGCACTGAAAGCACAGAACACACACTCGAAATCTTGCTATCTTTCTGTGTTTCTTAGAGCTCAAAACTGCTAGTTCTCCTCTTTCTATTCTTCAAGTTTGAGTTGTAAAGAGAGGAGAGAAAACTTCTGTAAGGGTTGTCTCCTAAGCCCGTCAAAAGGAGTGAATCTGTAAGAGGGTGGTTGGCCTTCGCCTATTGAAGGAAGGCCTCTAGTTGAAGTCGGTAACCTCGTCGGTGGAGGAAGCCAAAAGTGGAGTAGGTCAAGACTGACCGAACCACTCTAAATCTCTGGTTTGCGTTTATTTTGAGCACTTTATCATTACTGCAAACCTCCTACATAGCTACTGCTCTCTGCGCTCTTACGAACAAGTTTCTAAGTTCTGATCTTTCCGAATCTGCATTCAGACGTAAATCGGTGTTTTCGTATGATCTTTACTTTGCAGTTTACATTTACGTTTTGATTCTATTTATAACTGCAAACTGTCTTCTACGATTTTACGAACGAGTTTCTTTGCAGTTTACGTTTACGTTTTGGACTCCATTTACAATCTGCGCTTAGACGCAAACTGCGCTCAGACGCAAACTGCGCTTAGACGCAAACTGCGCTTAGACGCAATCTGAGCTTAGACGCAAACTGCGCTTAGATGCAAACTGCGCTTAGACGCAATCTGCATTTAGACGCAAACTGCATTTAGACGCAACCTGCGTAAACTACGCTTAGACGCAAACTGTGTTTAGACGTAAACTGCACTTAATCATAAGTAATCTTAGAATTGACTTTTGCATCGAAACAGTTCTTATTGAACAAACGCAGCTTTCGTTTTTTATCGCTGAAAGATTTCCGCTGCACTAATTCACCCCCCCCCCCTCCACCCCCCCCCCTCTTAGTGCTCTCGATCCTAACAGGAACCGCCTAACCATCACATATGATGGTCCGCTAATCCCCGAAGAGAATCGTCATACCTGCCCTCGACAGGAATACATAAACATTCATGATCATTCATTTACACTCATAGAGATCATACTTGATGTAAATATGCTAGATTATGTTCATTGGTGGCTCTACACTGTGATGGGCCCGTAGCTCCTTTCACAGGTTGCACTTCTAATGTGAACTACCAGTCATATCTACTACATAATCGTATCAATATCATAAAATTAAGAAAATAAAGAACCAATAATTATTTTCAAATGACATCTTCACATAAAGCTTTTAAATTAATCAAATCATAAATGCATGAAACATCAATCTCTCAATAGTCCTCAATCAACTAAAACTCTAATTGGAATAGCTCAATTGACTTAAACTAAACTCAATTTGATTATGATATAATGGAACAAACCTCAAATCCTTATAAAACTAGTCTGGAATCACCTAGACTGGTTTAATCTAGATTTGATTGATCTTGATTAGATTAGGTAGGTTTGAACTAGTCAAGTTAATCTAGAACCACCCTAAACTGACTTTAATCGATCAAACCTGTCTGATTTAATCAATTAACGAGCTCAAACCAATAGAGAGAGAGAGAGGAAATTGGACTATGTCATATACGTTACATATGTCTATTCCAAGTAATAGGTTGAGTTGAAGTATAATGGGCTAGATAGAGGAGCAATGATATGTCTAATACCAACGATATGTTTAATACCAATTGAGCTAGATAGGTTGAGTTTGCTAGTCATAAGTGCCCAGCAAGCCAATCACGTGAGTGATGGCACGTGTGACTTGATACAGAATCTTTTTGCTTATTATATTTTGGCGTATATCACTTTATAACTATTGCATAAATGCATATATATTGTGATGTCCTTGGATTTGTGCAATGGGAATCGGATCGTGATGAGATCACGATAATGAGATCGATTCACCTTTAAACACATATCCTAAATAATCCCGGTCATAGGTTACTCGAGAGGGACATCGTGATAACCGGATAGACTGGTGTGCTGTATACCCGTCCATATGATGGATGCAGCTGGTCTCATAGCTGCTCGTGTAGGGACACTAGGGATACAGTACAGGTGCTCATTGGAGAATGAGTTCACTGATTGATCCGCTTACGGAATGCTGGATGGTTGATGATGCCTTATTGTCAGACAACAATTCCGTAGTCCTAGTGGTGTATCTGGTTCTTAGACTTGAGACACCAAGGATGTCCTGTATGAGTGCTCCACTCTTTGATACCAGACTTATAGGTTTGGCTGTTCCCAGATCTAGTACAGCTGGTCATTGGGAGTGGTAGTCGACCTTACGAGGGCTATTGAGTGTCGATAGAGGATCATCCACTCTCGGTATCATGAGAGGAATATCCCATGTGTTCTTGCTCAGACAAATCCCTGGCCAGGGTCATTCGGGTTGAGAGAGAAAGAGTTCTCCGGGAGAATCCGATTAGAGCGAGACTCGAGTAGAAACCGTATGGGTCTGACAGCACCATGCTCGATATACGGTCTCTGGGATATTAGATGGATGAGGGACTATAGGTACATGGTAACTGAGGACAGACAGGTCCAATGGATTGGATTCCCCTGTATCGTCTGGGGACTACGGCGTAGTGGCCTAGTACTTCCGTAGTCGATGAGTCGAGTGAATTATTACAGAGATAATAATTCACTTAGTTAGAAGGAGTTCTGACAGGTATGACTCACGGCCAGCTCGATATTGGGCCTAGAGGGTCACACACATATGGTAGGCATTGCGATGAGTAGAGGTTCGGATATGAGATATCCGACGGAGCCCTTGTCTTATTGGATGCAGATCCAATACCCACTAGGGAAAGGACCCATTAGGGTTTTGACACGGGATCTCTATAAATAGGAGGGATTCACAGCCTCATAGGCTAGAGTCTTTGCTTGCCCTTCCTATTCTCCTCTCCCTCTCCACCTCAGAGTAGGCCTGGAGTTTTGAGGAGCGTCGTCGCAACCCTGCTGTGTGGATCACCGCTAGAGAGGAGGACGCTTGACCTCCTTCACCCTCTCTTAAGGATCTGCAAGGAAACAGGGATATACGATCTCCCTAGGTAACACAATCTCTATACGCAGTTTTGTGTTTTTGCGGATTTTGCGCACCAATCTTCGCACGACGATGAACATCTTTTTGGGAATCGGGGATTTTTGTTTTCTTGTTCTTCCGCTGCGCATATGATGTCGCCCCCTTATGATTTCCCAACAGTGGTATCAGAGCCAGGTTGTTCGTGCGAATGATTGGTTTTGAACTGCGTGTGTTGTGTTTAGGAAGAATATTGACGTCAAAATCGTTGACGCAAAAGCGAGGAAGGGCAGCAACAGTTGCTGCCCTCGATCTGCATGCCTGCAGCCACCTGCAGCCGCAGCCAGGCAGCACAGCGCCGGCGCAGTGCCTGCAGCAGCCGGCCAGCGGTCTGCTTGCAGCAGGTTTGCTGCCGGCGGGGCTGGCAACCCACGGGCAGAGGCGCCGCAGGGCAGCGGCGCCTGCCACCGAAAGGAAGCGGCGCCTGCCGCCGCAGGGCAGCGACGCACGACGCCTGCCGCCGCTGCTCCTGCGGGCGAAACCCCCCCCACAGGGGCGGCCGCCCGGCGGGACAGCACCGCCTGCGGAGGCAGCGACGCCCGAAGGGGGAGCCCACCTGTAGCGACGCCTGCCGCCGCTACTCCCGCGGGCGAAACCCCCCCCACAGGGGCGGCCGCCTAGCAGGACAGCACCGCCTGCGGAGGCAGCGGCGCCCGAAGGGGGCGCCCACCCGCAGCGGCGTCGCCGCCAGCGGGCGTGCCGCCTGCAGGCGAGGGCAGTGCCCTCGCCCCGCCGCACAGGCTCCGCCGGCAGGGTGGCGGCGACGGAAGCAGCAGAGGGAATTAGGGTTTTGGGCAAAAAGACAGTTTTGCCCCTATGAATTTGATAAATTCCAGTTTCTATCTTTTGTCCAAATTACGAAAATACCCTTAGGAATTGAGAAATTCCCTATATATCCCTGATTTCAGAAAAATATTAATTAATTAAAAGGTTTAGTTAATTATTATTTTTATTATTATCTAGTAGTCCTACATTATGATGATTATTTATACATGTGATGTATGATGTGTGGACGGATGATCATGGACCGTGTGATGTGTGTACTTGTGATTATTATTATTGAGGTCTGCGAACCTCCATTATATTTCTCGTTTATTGTCGGGCCTGCGTGCCTATGATTAAGTTGTAATCACATGAGGAGGCGCAGCGGGAGCGTGGATGCGATAGCGGGACCCACGAGACGGACGATCGTGATGCATGGAGATGCATCAAGATGTCGACGGAACCGACGAGGACGAGATGGACGATCACAGGGCATGGAGATGCACCGTTACACACATAGATCTTGATGTGAGTGATTAGGCCTACTGGCTCGGGCCTAATCATATTAGGTTGTGGTCCATGATCATCTGGTGTGATTGTTTATACACATACTAGATATGTATATATATTTGCATGCGATGTAGATATATATTAAATATGTATATGTGTGACATGTCATATTAGGAGACCAAATCATAGAAACATCTCTCGATAATATTAAGTCGGTAAACGTGAGGCAATTAGATTGACCCACGTGGCCTTCCATCGTTATGAGTAGGAACCGAATCCCGGTGTAGGTTGAGTTGGTCGAGTCCCTCGAGACTCACCTATATCGCGATTCGCTATCTTGCTTACGACATTGAGATGTCACCGGTGACCTGAGGGCATGATATGCTTGGTCGAGTCCCTCGAGGGTATATCATCAAATCAGACTCATCTTGTAACGAAGGTGTTGACTTAACCGAGCATCATGGTTGGTCGAGTCCCTCGAGGCCATGGTGATTCGGAGGCCGAACAGGACGGGAATCACAAGGAGTTGTGATCGGCAAGAGTTGTCTACCTTTTAGGCTTAGTGTGATTGGTCGAGTCCCTCGAGGTTACACTAAGACGCTGATTGGATCCTGATCCCCATTAGAAGTCTGCCGGAGACTTCCGTTTCACGTGCTGAGGGTGTCGCGTGACTCGTTAGTAAAATAGTGGGAGCATATTAAGATAGAAGTCCATATCTTGATAGTTTATTTCTTGCAAAATCTGCATGTTATTCATTTTTGCTACATCTTTATTTTCAGAAAATGTCGCTTTCAAATCCCTTACGTGGCATACTTGATGTCAACCGCCTCACTGGTCCAAATTATACGGATTGGCTCCGTAACTTGAGAATTGTTCTCACAGCGGAGAAAATCGTGTACGTCCTTGATACAGTGATGCCTACGCCCGAAGAAGGGGCAAGCGAGGATGAGATCGCTCGCTACGTGAAGTACATTGATGACTCCACTCTTGCTCAGTGCTATATGTTGGGCTCTATGACTCCAGAGTTACAGAGACAACATGAAAAGATGGATGCCAGATCCATTCTCCTACATGTCCGTAAATTGTTTGAGGAACAGGGAAGGACTCAACGATATGAGATATCCAAGAGCCTTTTCCGCGCTAGGATGACTGAGGGGACACCGGTTCAGAACCATGTCCTAAAGATGATTGAGTGGATAGAGAAACTCACAGGTCTAGGAATGGTCCTAGAGGATAACTTGTGTGTGGACATTGTGCTTCAGTCCCTACCAGATTCCTTTTCACAGTTCATAATGAACTTTAATATGAACAAGCTTGAGGTGACTCTCCCAGAGCTCCTCAATATGTTGAGGGAGGCAGAGAGTACTATTAAGAAAGAGAAGCCAGTTCTCTACACTGGTGAGACCAGAAAGAAAAGGAAAGCAGAAAGGTCCCTTAAGAAGGGAAAGGGCAAGGGCAAACAAGGTAAAGCAAAGGTTGCTAAGAAAGACCCAACAAAGGACAAAGGCCAGTGCTTCCACTGTGGTAAAGATGGGCACTGGAAGAGAAACTGCAAAGAGTACCTTGCAGAAAGGGCGAAACAAAAGCTTGATGAAGCTTCAGGTACATTCATGATCAGTCTCCATTTGTCAGACTCTTATGATAACACATGGGTATTAGATACCGGTAGTGCTTATCATATATGCAATTCGTTGCAGGTTCTGGCAAGGCCTAGGAGACTAGAGAGAGGCGAGATGGACCTCAAGATGGGTAATGGAGCAAAAGTTGCTGTATTAGCTGTTGGCGAGGTCGCCCTACATCTGCCTAGTGGAGCTTTTATTGCATTAGATGCATGTTATTTTGTTCCTTCTATTATCAAAAACATTATCTCCATTTCATATTTAACAGTTAGTGGATATAAATTTGTTTTTGAGAACAATGGTTGTTCGATATTATTAGATGATAAGATCATCACGAAAGGAACATTGCATAATGGTTTATTTATGTTAGACACCACTCCACATATCATGAATATAAATGTGTCCAAAAGGAAACGAGATGAGTTGAACAGTGCATACCTGTGGCATTGTAGGCTAGGTCACATCCATGAAAGAAGGATTCAAAAGTTGCTAAATGATGGATATCTAGATCCATTCGACTATGTGTCATATGCAACTTGTGAGCCTTGCATTCGTGGAAAACTGACCAACTCTCCATTTAGTGGAACTGGAGAGAGAGCCACTGAGTTGTTGGAACTCATACATAGTGATGTATGTGGACCCATGTCAACTCATGCCATTGGAGGTTACTCCTACTTCATTACATTTACTGATGATTTCTCAAGGTATGGATATGTGTACTTAATGAAGTACAAGTCCGAGGCCTTTGAGAAATTCAGAGAGTATAAGAATGAGGTGGAGAACCAGACTGGAAAGAGTATCAAAACTCTTCGATCAGATCGAGGAGGTGAGTACTTAAGTACAGAGTTTACTCACTTCCTCAAGGACCATGGGATATTATCCCAATGGACACCTCCTTATACACCTCAGCTCAATGGTGTCTCTGAAAGGAGAAATCGTACATTATTAGATATGGTACGGTCCATGATGAGTTTCGCTGACCTACCCATCTTATTCTAGGGATATGACCTAGAAACCGCAGCTTACCTTCTGAACAGAGTTCTAACTAAGTCGGTAGTGTCTACACCATATGAGATATGGAAAGGGAAGAAGCCTGATCTTAAAGTAGTTAAGATTTGGGGCTGCTCTGCCCATGTTAAAAGACACAACCCCGATAAGTTAGAATCAAGGACAGAGCGATGCAAATTTGTGGGATACCCCAAGGAAACTTGTGGGTATTATTTCTATCATCTCGAGGACCAAAAGGTCTTTGTAGCTAAGAGAGCAGTGTTCCTTGAGAAGGAACACATTCTTGGCGGAGACAGTGGGAGAATGATAGAGTTGAGCGAGGTTGGAGAACCAAGCTCAAGCACCACTCTACAGCCCGAGTCTGTTCAGGTATCTAATACACAAGTTTCAACTTTACGCAGGTCTGATAGAGTATCCCATCCTCCTGAGAGATATGTGGGACATATTAGAGCAGAGGATGTAGAGGATATTGATCCTCAGACCTACGAGGAGGCTATTATGAGTATAGACTCCGGGAAGTGGAAAGAAGCCATGAATTCTGAGATGGATTCTATGTACTCCAATAAGGTTTGGAACCTAGTTGATGCACCCGAAGGTATTGTACCCATCGGTTGCAAGTGGATCTTTAAGAAAAAGATCGGAGTAGATGGAAAGGTAGAGACCTATAAAGCAAGGCTAGTGGCTAAGGGGTATCGTCAAAGGCAAGGTGTTGACTACGACGAAACTTTCTCACCCGTAGCAATGCTAAAATCCATCAGAATTCTATTGGCTATTGCAGCACACTATGATTATGAGATCTGGCAGATGGATGTGAAAACCGCATTCCTCAACGGGAACCTGGAGGAGGAGGTGTATATGATGCAACCTGAGGGATTCGTGTCCAAGAACTGCCCAGATAAGGTGTGTAGGTTGCTTAGATCCATTTATGGACTAAAGCAAGCTTCCCGAAGTTGGAACATAAGATTTGATGAGGCAATCAGATCTTATGACTTCGTTAAGAACGAAGATGAGCCTTGTGTATACAGAAAGGTAAGTGGGAGCGCTATTAGCTTTTTGGTGTTATATGTGGATGACATCCTCATCATTGGGAATGACATAGGAATGCTATCCACAATAAAGGCTTGGTTATCTAGACACTTCTCCACGAAGGACTTAGGAGAAGCATCTTATATCTTGGGGATTAGAATCTATAGAGATAGAACCAAAAGGATGCTTGGCTTGTCCCAGTCCAGGTACATAGAAACTATTGTCAAAAGGTTTGGCATGGAAAATTCCAAAAGAGGTCTCATACCGATGAGACATGGGATATCGCTTTCTACGAGTATGTCCCCAAAGACTCCAGAAGAAAGGGCGAACATGGATATGATACCTTATGCCTCAGCAATAGGGTCTATCATGTATGCCATGCTATGTACTAGGCCTGATATAGCGCATGCTCTGAGTGTCACGAGCAGGTATCAGGCGGATCCAGGCTTGGAGCACTGGAAAGCAGTAAAGTGTATCCTTAAGTACTTGAGAAGGACTAAGGATCTTTTACTAGTATATGGAGGTAATAGCCTTAAGGTTGAAGGCTACACTGACTCAAGTTTTCAGTCTGATGTCGATGGTAGCAAGTCGAATTCAGGGTATGTGTACACCTTGAATGGAGGAGCAGTGTGCTGGAAGAGTTCCAAGCAAGATACCACTGCTGACTCGACCACAGAGGCGGAGTACATTGCTGCATCAGATGCAGCAAAGGAGGGAGTCTGGTTGAAGAAGTTCATCACAGATTTGGGAGTCGTGCCGGATAGTGAGGAGCCGATTTCCCTATATTGCGACAACAACGGGGCAATTGCTCAAGCGAAGGAACCTAGGTCTCATCAGAAATCTAAGCATGTTCTGAGGAGGTTCCACCTTATCAGAGAGATCGTGACCCGAGGAGATGTAGCAGTGGAAAGAGTTCCATCCGAAGATAACATTGCAGATCCACTAACAAAGCCATTGTCTCAGATTGTCTTTGAGCGTCATAGGGGTCTGATGGGGATCAGACACATAGGTGATTGGCTTTAGGTCAAGTGGGAGATTGCTAGTCATAAGTGCCCAGCAAGCCAATCACGTGAGTGATGGCACGTGTGACTTGATACAGAATCTTTTTGCTTATTATATTTTGGCGTATATCACTTTATAACTATTGCATAAATGCATATATATTGTGATGTCCTTGGATTTGTGCAATGGGAATCGGATCGTGATGAGATCACGATAATGAGATCGATTCACCTTTAAACACATATCCTAAATAATCCCGGTCATAGGTTACTCGAGAGGGACATCGTGATAACCGGATAGACTGGTGTGCTGTATACCCGTCCATATGATGGATGCAGCTGGTCTCATAGCTGCTCGTGTAGGGACACTAGGGATACAGTACAAGTGCTCATTGGAGAATGAGTTCACTGATTGATCCGCTTACGGAATGCTGGATGGTTGATGATGCCTTATTGTCAGACAACAATTCCGTAGTCCTAGTGGTGTATCTGGTTCTTAGACTTGAGACACCAAGGATGTCCTGTATGAGTGCTCCACTCTTTGATACCAGACTTATAGGTTTGGCTGTTCCCAGATCTAGTACAGCTGGTCATTGGGAGTGGTAGTCGACCTTACGAGGGCTATTGAGTGTCGATAGAGGATCATCCACTCTCGGTATCATGAGAGGAATATCCCATGTGTTCTTGCTCAGACAAATCCCTGGCCAGGGTCATTCGGGTTGAGAGAGAAAGAGTTCTCCGGGAGAATCCGATTAGAGCGAGACTCGAGTAGAAACCGTATGGGTCTGACAGCACCATGCTCGATATACGGTCTCTGGGATATTAGATGGATGAGGGACTATAGGTACATGGTAACTGAGGACAGACAGGTCCAATGGATTGGATTCCCCTGTATCGTCTGGGGACTACGGCGTAGTGGCCTAGTACTTCCGTAGTCGATGAGTCGAGTGAATTATTACAGAGATAATAATTCACTTAGTTAGAAGGAGTTCTGACAGGTATGACTCACGGCCAGCTCGATATTGGGCCTAGAGGGTCACACACATATGGTAGGCATTGCGATGAGTAGAGGTTCGGATATGAGATATCCGACGGAGCCCTTGTCTTATTGGATGCAGATCCAATACCCACTAGGGAAAGGACCCATTAGGGTTTTGACACGGGATCTCTATAAATAGGAGGGATTCACAGCCTCATAGGCTAGAGTCTTTGCTTGCCCTTCCTATTCTCCTCTCCCTCTCCACCTCAGAGTAGGCCTGGAGTTTTGAGGAGCGTCGTCGCAACCCTGCTGTGTGGATCACCGCTAGAGAGGAGGACGCTTGACCTCCTTCACCCTCTCCTAAGGATCTGCAAGGAAACAGGGATATACGATCTCCCTAGGTAACACAATCTCTATACGCAGTTTTGTGTTTTTGCGGATTTTGCGCACCAATCTTCGCACGACGATGAACATCTTTTTGGGAATCGGGGATTTTTGTTTTCTTGTTCTTCCGCTGCGCATATGATGTCGCCCCCTTATGATTTCCCAACAGTGGTATCAGAGCCAGGTTGTTCGTGCGAATGATTGGTTTTGAACTGCGTGTGTTGTGTTTAGGAAGAATATTGACGTCAAAATCGTTGACGCAAAAGCGAGGAAGGGCAGCAACAGTTGCTGCCCTCGATCTGCATGCCTGCAGCCACCTGCAGCCGCAGCCAGGCAGCACAGCGCCGGCGCAGTGCCTGCAGCAGCCGGCCAGCGGTCTGCTTGCAGCAGGTTTGCTGCCGGCGGGGCTGGCAACCCACGGGCAGAGGCGCCGCAGGGCAGCGGCGCCTGCCACCGAAAGGAAGCGGCGCCTGCCGCCGCAGGGCAGCGACGCACGACGCCTGCCGCCGCTGCTCCTGCGGGCGAAACCCCCCCCACAGGGGCGGCCGCCCGGCGGGACAGCACCGCCTGCGGAGGCAGCGACGCCCGAAGGGGGAGCCCACCTGTAGCGACGCCTGCCGCCGCTACTCCCGCGGGCGAAACCCCCCCCACAGGGGCGGCCGCCTAGCAGGACAGCACCGCCTGCGGAGGCAGCGGCGCCCGAAGGGGGCGCCCACCCGCAGCGGCGTCGCCGCCAGCGGGCGTGCCGCCTGCAGGCGAGGGCAGTGCCCTCGCCCCGCCGCACAGGCTCCGCCGGCAGGGTGGCGGCGACGGAAGCAGCAGAGGGAATTAGGGTTTTGGGCAAAAAGACAGTTTTGCCCCTATGAATTTGATAAATTCCAGTTTCTATCTTTTGTCCAAATTACGAAAATACCCTTAGGAATTGAGAAATTCCCTATATATCCCTGATTTCAGAAAAATATTAATTAATTAAAAGGTTTAGTTAATTATTATTTTTATTATTATCTAGTAGTCCTACATTATGATGATTATTTATACATGTGATGTATGATGTGTGGACGGATGATCATGGACCGTGTGATGTGTGTACTTGTGATTATTATTATTGAGGTCTGCGAACCTCCATTATATTTCTCGTTTATTGTCGGGCCTGCGTGCCTATGATTAAGTTGTAATCACATGAGGAGGCGCAGCGGGAGCATGGATGCGATAGCGGGACCCACGAGACGGACGATCGTGATGCATGGAGATGCATCAAGATGTCGACGGAACCGACGAGGACGAGATGGACGATCACAGGGCATGGAGATGCACCGTTACACACATAGATCTTGATGTGAGTGATTAGGCCTACTGGCTCGGGCCTAATCATATTAGGTTGTGGTCCATGATCATCTGGTGTGATTGTTTATACACATACTAGATATGTATATATATTTGCATGCGATGTAGATATATATTAAATATGTATATGTGTGACATGTCATATTAGGAGACCAAATCATAGAAACATCTCTCGATAATATTAAGTCGGTAAACGTGAGGCAATTAGATTGACCCACGTGGCCTTCCATCGTTATGAGTAGGAACCGAATCCCGGTGTAGGTTGAGTTGGTCGAGTCCCTCGAGACTCACCTATATCGCGATTCGCTATCTTGCTTACGACATTGAGATGTCACCGGTGACCTGAGGGCATGATATGCTTGGTCGAGTCCCTCGAGGGTATATCATCAAATCAGACTCATCTTGTAACGAAGGTGTTGACTTAACCGAGTCCCTC
Source organism: Musa acuminata AAA Group (assembly GCF_036884655.1). Classification (NCBI taxonomy): domain Eukaryota; kingdom Viridiplantae; phylum Streptophyta; class Magnoliopsida; order Zingiberales; family Musaceae; genus Musa; species Musa acuminata. Next base: position 12,863,006 of record NC_088357.1, on the reverse strand, counting down.
GAGGCCATGGTGATTCGGAGGCCGAACAGGACGGGAATCACAAGGAGTTGTGATCGGCAAGAGTTGTCTACCTTTTAGGCTTAGTGTGATTGGTCGAGTCCCTCGAGGTTACACTAAGACGCTGATTGGATCCTGATCCCCATTAGAAGTCTGCCGGAGACTTCCGTTTCACGTGCTGAGGGTGTCGCGTGACTCGTTAGTAAAATAGTGGGAGCATATTAAGATAGAAGTCCATATCTTGATAGTTTATTTCTTGCAAAATCTGCATGTTATTCATTTTTGCTACATCTTTATTTTCAGAAAATGTCGCTTTCAAATCCCTTACGTGGCATACTTGATGTCAACCGCCTCACTGGTCCAAATTATACGGATTGGCTCCGTAACTTGAGAATTGTTCTCACAGCGGAGAAAATCGTGTACGTCCTTGATACAGTGATGCCTACGCCCGAAGAAGGGGCAAGCGAGGATGAGATCGCTCGCTACGTGAAGTACATTGATGACTCCACTCTTGCTCAGTGCTATATGTTGGGCTCTATGACTCCAGAGTTACAGAGACAACATGAAAAGATGGATGCCAGATCCATTCTCCTACATGTCCGTAAATTGTTTGAGGAACAGGGAAGGACTCAACGATATGAGATATCCAAGAGCCTTTTCCGCGCTAGGATGACTGAGGGGACACCGGTTCAGAACCATGTCCTAAAGATGATTGAGTGGATAGAGAAACTCACAGGTCTAGGAATGGTCCTAGAGGATAACTTGTGTGTGGACATTGTGCTTCAGTCCCTACCAGATTCCTTTTCACAGTTCATAATGAACTTTAATATGAACAAGCTTGAGGTGACTCTCCCAGAGCTCCTCAATATGTTGAGGGAGGCAGAGAGTACTATTAAGAAAGAGAAGCCAGTTCTCTACACTGGTGAGACCAGAAAGAAAAGGAAAGCAGAAAGGTCCCTTAAGAAGGGAAAGGGCAAGGGCAAACAAGGTAAAGCAAAGGTTGCTAAGAAAGACCCAACAAAGGACAAAGGCCAGTGCTTCCACTGTGGTAAAGATGGGCACTGGAAGAGAAACTGCAAAGAGTACCTTGCAGAAAGGGCGAAACAAAAGCTTGATGAAGCTTCAGGTACATTCATGATCAGTCTCCATTTGTCAGACTCTTATGATAACACATGGGTATTAGATACCGGTAGTGCTTATCATATATGCAATTCGTTGCAGGTTCTGGCAAGGCCTAGGAGACTAGAGAGAGGCGAGATGGACCTCAAGATGGGTAATGGAGCAAAAGTTGCTGTATTAGCTGTTGGCGAGGTCGCCCTACATCTGCCTAGTGGAGCTTTTATTGCATTAGATGCATGTTATTTTGTTCCTTCTATTATCAAAAACATTATCTCCATTTCATATTTAACAGTTAGTGGATATAAATTTGTTTTTGAGAACAATGGTTGTTCGATATTATTAGATGATAAGATCATCACGAAAGGAACATTGCATAATGGTTTATTTATGTTAGACACCACTCCACATATCATGAATATAAATGTGTCCAAAAGGAAACGAGATGAGTTGAACAGTGCATACCTGTGGCATTGTAGGCTAGGTCACATCCATGAAAGAAGGATTCAAAAGTTGCTAAATGATGGATATCTAGATCCATTCGACTATGTGTCATATGCAACTTGTGAGCCTTGCATTCGTGGAAAACTGACCAACTCTCCATTTAGTGGAACTGGAGAGAGAGCCACTGAGTTGTTGGAACTCATACATAGTGATGTATGTGGACCCATGTCAACTCATGCCATTGGAGGTTACTCCTACTTCATTACATTTACTGATGATTTCTCAAGGTATGGATATGTGTACTTAATGAAGTACAAGTCCGAGGCCTTTGAGAAATTCAGAGAGTATAAGAATGAGGTGGAGAACCAGACTGGAAAGAGTATCAAAACTCTTCGATCAGATCGAGGAGGTGAGTACTTAAGTACAGAGTTTACTCACTTCCTCAAGGACCATGGGATATTATCCCAATGGACACCTCCTTATACACCTCAGCTCAATGGTGTCTCTGAAAGGAGAAATCGTACATTATTAGATATGGTACGGTCCATGATGAGTTTCGCTGACCTACCCATCTTATTCTAGGGATATGACCTAGAAACCGCAGCTTACCTTCTGAACAGAGTTCTAACTAAGTCGGTAGTGTCTACACCATATGAGATATGGAAAGGGAAGAAGCCTGATCTTAAAGTAGTTAAGATTTGGGGCTGCTCTGCCCATGTTAAAAGACACAACCCCGATAAGTTAGAATCAAGGACAGAGCGATGCAAATTTGTGGGATACCCCAAGGAAACTTGTGGGTATTATTTCTATCATCTCGAGGACCAAAAGGTCTTTGTAGCTAAGAGAGCAGTGTTCCTTGAGAAGGAACACATTCTTGGCGGAGACAGTGGGAGAATGATAGAGTTGAGCGAGGTTGGAGAACCAAGCTCAAGCACCACTCTACAGCCCGAGTCTGTTCAGGTATCTAATACACAAGTTTCAACTTTACGCAGGTCTGATAGAGTATCCCATCCTCCTGAGAGATATGTGGGACATATTAGAGCAGAGGATGTAGAGGATATTGATCCTCAGACCTACGAGGAGGCTATTATGAGTATAGACTCCGGGAAGTGGAAAGAAGCCATGAATTCTGAGATGGATTCTATGTACTCCAATAAGGTTTGGAACCTAGTTGATGCACCCGAAGGTATTGTACCCATCGGTTGCAAGTGGATCTTTAAGAAAAAGATCGGAGTAGATGGAAAGGTAGAGACCTATAAAGCAAGGCTAGTGGCTAAGGGGTATCGTCAAAGGCAAGGTGTTGACTACGACGAAACTTTCTCACCCGTAGCAATGCTAAAATCCATCAGAATTCTATTGGCTATTGCAGCACACTATGATTATGAGATCTGGCAGATGGATGTGAAAACCGCATTCCTCAACGGGAACCTGGAGGAGGAGGTGTATATGATGCAACCTGAGGGATTCGTGTCCAAGAACTGCCCAGATAAGGTGTGTAGGTTGCTTAGATCCATTTATGGACTAAAGCAAGCTTCCCGAAGTTGGAACATAAGATTTGATGAGGCAATCAGATCTTATGACTTCGTTAAGAACGAAGATGAGCCTTGTGTATACAGAAAGGTAAGTGGGAGCGCTATTAGCTTTTTGGTGTTATATGTGGATGACATCCTCATCATTGGGAATGACATAGGAATGCTATCCACAATAAAGGCTTGGTTATCTAGACACTTCTCCACGAAGGACTTAGGAGAAGCATCTTATATCTTGGGGATTAGAATCTATAGAGATAGAACCAAAAGGATGCTTGGCTTGTCCCAGTCCAGGTACATAGAAACTATTGTCAAAAGGTTTGGCATGGAAAATTCCAAAAGAGGTCTCATACCGATGAGACATGGGATATCGCTTTCTACGAGTATGTCCCCAAAGACTCCAGAAGAAAGGGCGAACATGGATATGATACCTTATGCCTCAGCAATAGGGTCTATCATGTATGCCATGCTATGTACTAGGCCTGATATAGCGCATGCTCTGAGTGTCACGAGCAGGTATCAGGCGGATCCAGGCTTGGAGCACTGGAAAGCAGTAAAGTGTATCCTTAAGTACTTGAGAAGGACTAAGGATCTTTTACTAGTATATGGAGGTAATAGCCTTAAGGTTGAAGGCTACACTGACTCAAGTTTTCAGTCTGATGTCGATGGTAGCAAGTCGAATTCAGGGTATGTGTACACCTTGAATGGAGGAGCAGTGTGCTGGAAGAGTTCCAAGCAAGATACCACTGCTGACTCGACCACAGAGGCGGAGTACATTGCTGCATCAGATGCAGCAAAGGAGGGAGTCTGGTTGAAGAAGTTCATCACAGATTTGGGAGTCGTGCCGGATAGTGAGGAGCCGATTTCCCTATATTGCGACAACAACGGGGCAATTGCTCAAGCGAAGGAACCTAGGTCTCATCAGAAATCTAAGCATGTTCTGAGGAGGTTCCACCTTATCAGAGAGATCGTGACCCGAGGAGATGTAGCAGTGGAAAGAGTTCCATCCGAAGATAACATTGCAGATCCACTAACAAAGCCATTGTCTCAGATTGTCTTTGAGCGTCATAGGGGTCTGATGGGGATCAGACACATAGGTGATTGGCTTTAGGTCAAGTGGGAGATTGCTAGTCATAAGTGCCCAGCAAGCCAATCACGTGAGTGATGGCACGTGTGACTTGATACAGAATCTTTTTGCTTATTATATTTTGGCGTATATCACTTTATAACTATTGCATAAATGCATATATATTGTGATGTCCTTGGATTTGTGCAATGGGAATCGGATCGTGATGAGATCACGATAATGAGATCGATTCACCTTTAAACACATATCCTAAATAATCCCGGTCATAGGTTACTCGAGAGGGACATCGTGATAACCGGATAGACTGGTGTGCTGTATACCCGTCCATATGATGGATGCAGCTGGTCTCATAGCTGCTCGTGTAGGGACACTAGGGATACAGTACAGGTGCTCATTGGAGAATGAGTTCACTGATTGATCCGCTTACGGAATGCTGGATGGTTGATGATGCCTTATTGTCAGACAACAATTCCGTAGTCCTAGTGGTGTATCTGGTTCTTAGACTTGAGACACCAAGGATGTCCTGTATGAGTGCTCCACTCTTTGATACCAGACTTATAGGTTTGGCTGTTCCCAGATCTAGTACAGCTGGTCATTGGGAGTGGTAGTCGACCTTACGAGGGCTATTGAGTGTCGATAGAGGATCATCCACTCTCGGTATCATGAGAGGAATATCCCATGTGTTCTTGCTCAGACAAATCCCTGGCCAGGGTCATTCGGGTTGAGAGAGAAAGAGTTCTCCGGGAGAATCCGATTAGAGCGAGACTCGAGTAGAAACCGTATGGGTCTGACAGCACCATGCTCGATATACGGTCTCTGGGATATTAGATGGATGAGGGACTATAGGTACATGGTAACTGAGGACAGACAGGTCCAATGGATTGGATTCCCCTGTATCGTCTGGGGACTACGGCGTAGTGGCCTAGTACTTCCGTAGTCGATGAGTCGAGTGAATTATTACAGAGATAATAATTCACTTAGTTAGAAGGAGTTCTGACAGGTATGACTCACGGCCAGCTCGATATTGGGCCTAGAGGGTCACACACATATGGTAGGCATTGCGATGAGTAGAGGTTCGGATATGAGATATCCGACGGAGCCCTTGTCTTATTGGATGCAGATCCAATACCCACTAGGGAAAGGACCCATTAGGGTTTTGACACGGGATCTCTATAAATAGGAGGGATTCATAGCCTCATAGGCTAGAGTCTTTGCTTGCCCTTCCTATTCTCCTCTCCCTCTCCACCTCAGAGTAGGCCTGGAGTTTTGAGGAGCGTCGTCGCAACCCTGCTGTGTGGATCACCGCTAGAGAGGAGGACGCTTGACCTCCTTCACCCTCTCCTAAGGATCTGCAAGGAAACAGGGATATACGATCTCCCTAGGTAACACAATCTCTATACGCAGTTTTGTGTTTTTGCGGATTTTGCGCACCAATCTTCGCACGACGATGAACATCTTTTTGGGAATCGGGGATTTTTGTTTTCTTGTTCTTCCGCTGCGCATATGATGTCGCCCCCTTATGATTTCCCAACAGTGGTATCAGAGCCAGGTTGTTCGTGCGAATGATTGGTTTTGAACTGCGTGTGTTGTGTTTAGGAAGAATATTGACGTCAAAATCGTTGACGCAAAAGCGAGGAAGGGCAGCAACAGTTGCTGCCCTCGATCTGCATGCCTGCAGCCACCTGCAGCCGCAGCCAGGCAGCACAGCGCCGGCGCAGTGCCTGCAGCAGCCGGCCAGCGGTCTGCTTGCAGCAGGTTTGCTGCCGGCGGGGCTGGCAACCCACGGGCAGAGGCGCCGCAGGGTAGCGGCGCCTGCCACCGAAAGGAAGCGGCGCCTGCCGCCGCAGGGCAGCGACGCACGACGCCTGCCGCCGCTGCTCCTACGGGCGAAACCCCCCCCACAGGGGCGGCCGCCCGGCGGGACAGCACCGCCTGCGGAGGCAGCGACGCCCGAAGGGGGAGCCCACCTGTAGCGACGCCTGCCGCCGCTACTCCCGCGGGCGAAACCCCCCCCACAGGGGCGGCCGCCTAGCAGGACAGCACCGCCTGCGGAGGCAGCGGCGCCCGAAGGGGGCGCCCACCCGCAGCGGCGTCGCCGCCAGCGGGCGTGCCGCCTGCAGGCGAGGGCAGTGCCCTCGCCCCGCCGCACAGGCTCCGCCGGCAGGGTGGCGGCGACGGAAGCAGCAGAGGGAATTAGGGTTTTGGGCAAAAAGACAGTTTTGCCCCTGTGAATTTGAGAAATTCCAGTTTCTATCTTTTGTCCAAATTACGAAAATACCCTTAGGAATTGAGAAATTCCCTATATATCCCTGATTTCAGAAAAATATTAATTAATTAAAAGGTTTAGTTAATTATTATTTTTATTATTATCTAGTAGTTCTACATTATGATGATTATTTATACATGTGATGTATGATGTGTGGACGGATGATCATGGACCGTGTGATGTGTGTACTTGTGATTATTATTATTGAGGTCTGCGAACCTCCATTATATTTCTCGTTTATTGTCGGGCCTGCGTGCCTATGATTAAGTTGTAATCACATGAGGAGGCGCAGCGGGAGCATGGATGCGATAGCGGGACCCACGAGACGGACGATCGTGATGCATGGAGATGCATCAAGATGTCGACGGAACCGACGAGGACGAGATGGACGATCACAGGGCATGGAGATGCACCGTTACACACATAGATCTTGATGTGAGTGATTAGGCCTACTGGCTCGGGCCTAATCATATTAGGTTGTGGTCCATGATCATCTGGTGTGATTGTTTATACACATACTAGATATGTATATATATTTGCATGCGATGTAGATATATATTAAATATGTATATGTGTGACATGTCATATTAGGAGACCAAATCATAGAAACATCTCTCGATAATATTAAGTCGGTAAACGTGAGGCAATTAGATTGACCCACGTGGCCTTCCATCGTTATGAGTAGGAACCGAATCCCGGTGTAGGTTGAGTTGGTCGAGTCCCTCGAGACTCACCTATATCGCGATTCGCTATCTTGCTTACGACATTGAGATGTCACCGGTGACCTGAGGGCATGATATGCTTGGTCGAGTCCCTCGAGGGTATATCATCAAATCAGACTCATCTTGTAACGAAGGTGTTGACTTAACCGAGCATCATGGTTGGTCGAGTCCCTCGAGGCCATGGTGATTCGGAGGCCGAACAGGACGGGAATCACAAGGAGTTGTGATCGGCAAGAGTTGTCTACCTTTTAGGCTTAGTGTGATTGGTCGAGTCCCTCGAGGTTACACTAAGACGCTGATTGGATCCTGATCCCCATTAGAAGTCTGCCGGAGACTTCCGTTTCACGTGCTGAGGGTGTCGCGTGACTCGTTAGTAAAATAGTGGGAGCATATTAAGATAGAAGTCCATATCTTGATAGTTTATTTCTTGCAAAATCTGCATGTTATTCATTTTTGCTACATCTTTATTTTCAGAAAATGTCGCTTTCAAATCCCTTACGTGGCATACTTGATGTCAACCGCCTCACTGGTCCAAATTATACGGATTGGCTCCGTAACTTGAGAATTGTTCTCACAGCGGAGAAAATCGTGTACGTCCTTGATACAGTGATGCCTACGCCCGAAGAAGGGGCAAGCGAGGATGAGATCGCTCGCTACGTGAAGTACATTGATGACTCCACTCTTGCTCAGTGCTATATGTTGGGCTCTATGACTCCAGAGTTACAGAGACAACATGAAAAGATGGATGCCAGATCCATTCTCCTACATGTCCGTAAATTGTTTGAGGAACAGGGAAGGACTCAACGATATGAGATATCCAAGAGCCTTTTCCGCGCTAGGATGACTGAGGGGACACCGGTTCAGAACCATGTCCTAAAGATGATTGAGTGGATAGAGAAACTCACAGGTCTAGGAATGGTCCTAGAGGATAACTTGTGTGTGGACATTGTGCTTCAGTCCCTACCAGATTCCTTTTCACAGTTCATAATGAACTTTAATATGAACAAGCTTGAGGTGACTCTCCCAGAGCTCCTCAATATGTTGAGGGAGGCAGAGAGTACTATTAAGAAAGAGAAGCCAGTTCTCTACACTGGTGAGACCAGAAAGAAAAGGAAAGCAGAAAGGTCCCTTAAGAAGGGAAAGGGCAAGGGCAAACAAGGTAAAGCAAAGGTTGCTAAGAAAGACCCAACAAAGGACAAAGGCCAGTGCTTCCACTGTGGTAAAGATGGGCACTGGAAGAGAAACTGCAAAGAGTACCTTGCAGAAAGGGCGAAACAAAAGCTTGATGAAGCTTCAGGTACATTCATGATCAGTCTCCATTTGTCAGACTCTTATGATAACACATGGGTATTAGATACCGGTAGTGCTTATCATATATGCAATTCGTTGCAGGTTCTGGCAAGGCCTAGGAGACTAGAGAGAGGCGAGATGGACCTCAAGATGGGTAATGGAGCAAAAGTTGCTGTATTAGCTGTTGGCGAGGTCGCCCTACATCTGCCTAGTGGAGCTTTTATTGCATTAGATGCATGTTATTTTGTTCCTTCTATTATCAAAAACATTATCTCCATTTCATGTTTAACAGTTAGTGGATATAAATTTGTTTTTGAGAACAATGGTTGTTCGATATTATTAGATGATAAGATCATCACGAAAGGAACATTGCATAATGGTTTATTTATGTTAGACACCACTCCACATATCATGAATATAAATGTGTCCAAAAGGAAACGAGATGAGTTGAACAGTGCATACCTGTGGCATTGTAGGCTAGGTCACATCCATGAAAGAAGGATTCAAAAGTTGCTAAATGATGGATATCTAGATCCATTTGACTATGTGTCATATGCAACTTGTGAGCCTTGCATTCGTGGAAAACTGACCAACTCTCCATTTAGTGGAACTGGAGAGAGAGCCACTGAGTTGTTGGAACTCATACATAGTGATGTATGTGGACCCATGTCAACTCATGCCATTGGAGGTTACTCCTACTTCATTACATTTACTGATGATTTCTCAAGGTATGGATATGTGTACTTAATGAAGTACAAGTCCGAGGCCTTTGAGAAATTCAGAGAGTATAAGAATGAGGTGGAGAACCAGACTGGAAAGAGTATCAAAACTCTTCGATCAGATCGAGGAGGTGAGTACTTAAGTACAGAGTTTACTCACTTCCTCAAGGACCATGGGATATTATCCCAATGGACACCTCCTTATACACCTCAGCTCAATGGTGTCTCTGAAAGGAGAAATCGTACATTATTAGATATGGAACGGTCCATGATGAGTTTCGCTGACCTACCCATCTTATTCTAGGGATATGACCTAGAAACCGCAGCTTACCTTCTGAACAGAGTTCTAACTAAGTCGGTAGTGTCTACACCATATGAGATATGGAAAGGGAAGAAGCCTGATCTTAAAGTAGTTAAGATTTGGGGCTGCTCTGCCCATGTTAAAAGACACAACCCCGATAAGTTAGAATCAAGGACAGAGCGATGCAAATTTGTGGGATACCCCAAGGAAACTTGTGGGTATTATTTCTATCATCTCGAGGACCAAAAGGTCTTTGTAGCTAAGAGAGCAGTGTTCCTTGAGAAGGAACACATTCTTGGCGGAGACAGTGGGAGAATGATAGAGTTGAGCGAGGTTGGAGAACCAAGCTCAAGCACCACTCTACAGCCCGAGTCTGTTCAGGTATCTAATACACAAGTTTCAACTTTACGCAGGTCTGATAGAGTATCCCATCCTCCTGAGAGATATGTGGGACATATTAGAGCAGAGGATGTAGAGGATATTGATCCTCAGACCTACGAGGAGGCTATTATGAGTATAGACTCCGGGAAGTGGAAAGAAGCCATGAATTCTGAGATGGATTCTATGTACTCCAATAAGGTTTGGAACCTAGTTGATGCACCCGAAGGTATTGTACCCATCGGTTGCAAGTGGATCTTTAAGAAAAAGATCGGAGTAGATGGAAAGGTAGAGACCTATAAAGCAAGGCTAGTGGCTAAGGGGTATCGTCAAAGGCAAGGTGTTGACTACGACGAAACTTTCTCACCCGTAGCAATGCTAAAATCCATCAGAATTCTATTGGCTATTGCAGCACACTATGATTATGAGATCTGGCAGATGGATGTGAAAACCGCATTCCTCAACGGGAACCTGGAGGAGGAGGTGTATATGATGCAACCTGAGGGATTCGTGTCCAAGAACTGCCCAGATAAGGTGTGTAGGTTGCTTAGATCCATTTATGGACTAAAGCAAGCTTCCCGAAGTTGGAACATAAGATTTGATGAGGCAATCAGATCTTATGACTTCATTAAGAACGAAGATGAGCCTTGTGTATACAGAAAGGTAAGTGGGAGCGCTATTAGCTTTTTGGTGTTATATGTGGATGACATCCTCATCATTGGGAATGACATAGGAATGCTATCCACAATAAAGGCTTGGTTATCTAGACACTTCTCCACGAAGGACTTAGGAGAAGCATCTTATATCTTGGGGATTAGAATCTATAGAGATAGAACCAAAAGGATGCTTGGCTTGTCCCAGTCCAGGTACATAGAAACTATTGTCAAAAGGTTTGGCATGGAAAATTCCAAAAGAGGTCTCATACCGATGAGACATGGGATATCGCTTTCTACGAGTATGTCCCCAAAGACTCCAGAAGAAAGGGCGAACATGGATATGATACCTTATGCCTCAGCAATAGGGTCTATCATGTATGCCATGCTATGTACTAGGCCTGATATAGCGCATGCTCTGAGTGTCACGAGCAGGTATCAGGCGGATCCAGGCTTGGAGCACTGGAAAGCAGTAAAGTGTATCCTTAAGTACTTGAGAAGGACTAAGGATCTTTTACTAGTATATGGAGGTAATAGCCTTAAGGTTGAAGGCTACACTGACTCAAGTTTTCAGTCTGATGTCGATGGTAGCAAGTCGAATTCAGGGTATGTGTACACCTTGAATGGAGGAGCAGTGTGCTGGAAGAGTTCCAAGCAAGATACCACTGCTGACTCGACCACAGAGGCGGAGTACATTGCTGCATCAGATGCAGCAAAGGAGGGAGTCTGGTTGAAGAAGTTCATCACAGATTTGGGAGTCGTGCCGGATAGTGAGGAGCCGATTTCCCTATATTGCGACAACAACGGGGCAATTGCTCAAGCGAAGGAACCTAGGTCTCATCAGAAATCTAAGCATGTTCTGAGGAGGTTCCACCTTATCAGAGAGATCGTGACCCGAGGAGATGTAGCAGTGGAAAGAGTTCCATCCGAAGATAACATTGCAGATCCACTAACAAAGCCATTGTCTCAGATTGTCTTTGAGCGTCATAGGGGTCTGATGGGGATCAGACACATAGGTGATTGGCTTTAGGTCAAGTGGGAGATTGCTAGTCATAAGTGCCCAGCAAGCCAATCACGTGAGTGATGGCACGTGTGACTTGATACAGAATCTTTTTGCTTATTATATTTTGGCGTATATCACTTTATAACTATTGCATAAATGCATATATATTGTGATGTCCTTGGATTTGTGCAATGGGAATCGGATCGTGATGAGATCACGATAATGAGATCGATTCACCTTTAAACACATATCCTAAATAATCCCGGTCATAGGTTACTCGAGAGGGACATCGTGATAACCAGATAGACTGGTGTGCTGTATACCCGTCCATATGATGGATGCAGCTGGTCTCATAGCTGCTCGTGTAGGGACACTAGGGATACAGTACAGGTGCTCATTGGAGAATGAGTTCACTGATTGATCCGCTTACGGAATGCTGGATGGTTGATGATGCCTTATTGTCAGACAACAATTCCGTAGTCCTAGTGGTGTATCTGGTTCTTAGACTTGAGACACCAAGGATGTCCTGTATGAGTGCTCCACTCTTTGATACCAGACTTATAGGTTTGGCTGTTCCCAAATCTAGTACAGCTGGTCATTGGGAGTGGTAGTCGACCTTACGAGGGCTATTGAGTGTCGATAGAGGATCATCCACTCTCGGTATCATGAGAGGAATATCCCATGTGTTCTTGCTCAGACAAATCCCTGGCCAGGGTCATTCGGGTTGAGAGAGAAAGAGTTCTCCGGGAGAATCCGATTAGAGCGAGACTCGAGTAGAAACCGTATGGGTCTGACAGCACCATGCTCGATATACGGTCTCTGGGATATTAGATGGATGAGGGACTATAGGTACATGGTAACTGAGGACAAACAGGTCCAATGGATTGGATTCCCCTGTATCATCTGGGGACTACGGCGTAGTGGCCTAGTACTTCCGTAGTCGATGAGTCGAGTGAATTATTACAGAGATAATAATTCACTTAGTTAGAAGGAGTTCTGACAGGTATGACTCACGGCCAGCTCGATATTGGGCCTAGAGGGTCACACACATATGGTAGGCATTGCGATGAGTAGAGGTTCGGATATGAGATATCCGACGGAGCCCTTGTCTTATTGGATGCAGATCCAATACCCACTAGGGAAAGGACCCATTAGGGTTTTGACACGGGATCTCTATAAATAGGAGGGATTCACAGCCTCATAGGCTAGAGTCTTTGCTTGCCCTTCCTATTCTCCTCTCCCTCTCCACCTCAGAGTAGGCCTGGAGTTTTGAGGAGCGTCGTCGCAACCCTGCTGTGTGGATCACCGCTAGAGAGGAGGACGCTTGACCTCCTTCACCCTCTCCTAAGGATCTGCAAGGAAACAGGGATATACGATCTCCCTAGGTAACACAATCTCTATACGCAGTTTTGTGTTTTTGCGGATTTTGCGCACCAATCTTCGCACGACGATGAACATCTTTTTGGGAATCGGGGATTTTTGTTTTCTTGTTCTTCCGCTGCGCATATGATGTCGCCCCCTTATGATTTCCCAACAGTGGTATCAGAGCCAGGTTGTTCGTGCGAATGATTGGTTTTGAACTGCGTGTGTTGTGTTTAGGAAGAATATTGACGTCAAAATCGTTGACGCAAAAGCGAGGAAGGGCAGCAACAGTTGCTGCCCTCGATCTGAATGCCTGCAGCCACCTGCAGCCGCAGCCAGGCAGCACAGCGCCGGCGCAGTGCCTGCAGCAGCCGGCCAGCGGTCTGCTTGCAGCAGGTTTGCTGCCGGCGGGGCTGGCAACCCACGGGCAGAGGCGCCGCAGGGCAGCGGCGCCTGCCACCGAAAGGAAGCGGCGCCTGCCGCCGCAGGGCAGCGACGCACGACGCCTGCCGCCGCTGCTCCTACGGGCGAAACCCCCCCCACAGGGGCGGCCGCCCGGCGGGACAGCACCGCCTGCGGAGGCAGCGACGCCCGAAGGGGGAGCCCACCTGTAGCGACGCCTGCCGCCGCTACTCCCGCGGGCGAAACCCCCCCCACAGGGGCGGCCGCCTAGCAGGACAGCACCGCCTGCGGAGGCAGCGGCGCCCGAAGGGGGCGCCCACCCGCAGCGGCGTCGCCGCCAGCGGGCGTGCCGCCTGCAGGCGAGAGCAGTGCCCTCGCCCCGCCGCACAGGCTCCGCCGGCAGGGTGGCGGCGACGGAAGCAGCAGAGGGAATTAGGGTTTTGGGCAAAAAGACAGTTTTGCCCCTGTGAATTTGAGAAATTCCAGTTTCTATCTTTTGTCCAAATTACGAAAATACCCTTAGGAATTGAGAAATTCCCTATATATCCCTGATTTCAGAAAAATATTAATTAATTAAAAGGTTTAGTTAATTATTATTTTTATTATTATCTAGTAGTCCTACATTATGATGATTATTTATACATGTGATGTATGATGTGTGGACGGATGATCATGGACCGTGTGATGTGTGTACTTGTGATTATTATTATTGAGGTCTGCGAACCTCCATTATATTTCTCGTTTATTGTCGGGCCTGCGTGCCTATGATTAAGTTGTAATCACATGAGGAGGCGCAGCGGGAGCATGGATGCGATAGCGGGACCCACGAGACGGACGATCGTGATGCATGGAGATGCATCAAGATGTCGACGGAACCGACGAGGACGAGATGGACGATCACAGGGCATGGAGATGCACCGTTACACACATAGATCTTGATGTGAGTGATTAGGCCTACTGGCTCGGGCCTAATCATATTAGGTTGTGGTCCATGATCATCTGGTGTGATTGTTTATACACATACTAGATATGTATATATATTTGCATGCGATGTAGATATATATTAAATATGTATATGTGTGACATGTCATATTAGGAGACCAAATCATAGAAACATCTCTCGATAATATTAAGTCGGTAAACGTGAGGCAATTAGATTGACCCACGTGGCCTTCCATCGTTATGAGTAGGAACCGAATCCCGGTGTAGGTTGAGTTGGTCGAGTCCCTCGAGACTCACCTATATCGCGATTCGCTATCTTGCTTACGACATTGAGATGTCACCGGTGACCTGAGGGCATGATATGCTTGGTCGAGTCGCTCGAGGGTATATCATCAAATCAGACTCATCTTGTAACGAAGGTGTTGACTTAACCGAGCATCATGGTTGGTCGAGTCCCTCGAGGCCATGGTGATTCGGAGGCCGAACAGGACGGGAATCACAAGGAGTTGTGATCGGCAAGAGTTGTCTACCTTTTAGGCTTAGTGTGATTGGTCGAGTCCCTCGAGGTTACACTAAGACGCTGATTGGATCCTGATCCCCATTAGAAGTCTGCCGGAGACTTCCGTTTCACGTGCTGAGGGTGTCGCGTGACTCGTTAGTAAAATAGTGGGAGCATATTAAGATAGAAGTCCATATCTTGATAGTTTATTTCTTGCAAAATCTGCATGTTATTCATTTTTGCTACATCTTTATTTTCAGAAAATGTCGCTTTCAAATCCCTTACGTGGCATACTTGATGTCAACCGCCTCACTGGTCCAAATTATACGGATTGGCTCCGTAACTTGAGAATTGTTCTCACAGCGGAGAAAATCGTGTACGTCCTTGATACAGTGATGCCTACGCCCGAAGAAGGGGCAAGCGAGGATGAGATCGCTCGCTACGTGAAGTACATTGATGACTCCACTCTTGCTCAGTGCTATATGTTGGGCTCTATGACTCCAGAGTTACAGAGACAACATGAAAAGATGGATGCCAGATCCATTCTCCTACATGTCCGTAAATTGTTTGAGGAACAGGGAAGGACTCAACGATATGAGATATCCAAGAGCCTTTTCCGCGCTAGGATGACTGAGGGGACACCGGTTCAGAACCATGTCCTAAAGATGATTGAGTGGATAGAGAAACTCACAGGTCTAGGAATGGTCCTAGAGGATAACTTGTGTGTGGACATTGTGCTTCAGTCCCTACCAGATTCCTTTTCACAGTTCATAATGAACTTTAATATGAACAAGCTTGAGGTGACTCTCCCAGAGCTCCTCAATATGTTGAGGGAGGCAGAGAGTACTATTAAGAAAGAGAAGCCAGTTCTCTACACTGGTGAGACCAGAAAGAAAAGGAAAGCAGAAAGGTCCCTTAAGAAGGGAAAGGGCAAGGGCAAACAAGGTAAAGCAAAGGTTGCTAAGAAAGACCCAACAAAGGACAAAGGCCAGTGCTTCCACTGTGGTAAAGATGGGCACTGGAAGAGAAACTGCAAAGAGTACCTTGCAGAAAGGGCGAAACAAAAGCTTGATGAAGCTTCAGGTACATTCATGATCAGTCTCCATTTGTCAGACTCTTATGATAACACATGGGTATTAGATACCGGTAGTGCTTATCATATATGCAATTCGTTGCAGGTTCTGGCAAGGCCTAGGAGACTAGAGAGAGGCGAGATGGACCTCAAGATGGGTAATGGAGCAAAAGTTGCTGTATTAGCTGTTGGCGAGGTCGCCCTACATCTGCCTAGTGGAGCTTTTATTGCATTAGATGCATGTTATTTTGTTCCTTCTATTATCAAAAACATTATCTCCATTTCATGTTTAACAGTTAGTGGATATAAATTTGTTTTTGAGAACAATGGTTGTTCGATATTATTAGATGATAAGATCATCACGAAAGGAACATTGCATAATGGTTTATTTATGTTAGACACCACTCCACATATCATGAATATAAATGTGTCCAAAAGGAAACGAGATGAGTTGAACAGTGCATACCTGTGGCATTGTAGGCTAGGTCACATCCATGAAAGAAGGATTCAAAAGTTGCTAAATGATGGATATCTAGATCCATTCGACTATGTGTCATATGCAACTTGTGAGCCTTGCATTCGTGGAAAACTGACCAACTCTCCATTTAGTGGAACTGGAGAGAGAGCCACTGAGTTGTTGGAACTCATACATAGTGATGTATGTGGACCCATGTCAACTCATGCCATTGGAGGTTACTCCTACTTCATTACATTTACTGATGATTTCTCAAGGTATGGATATGTGTACTTAATGAAGTACAAGTCCGAGGCCTTTGAGAAATTCAGAGAGTATAAGAATGAGGTGGAGAACCAGACTGGAAAGAGTATCAAAACTCTTCGATCAGATCGAGGAGGTGAGTACTTAAGTACAGAGTTTACTCACTTCCTCAAGGACCATGGGATATTATCCCAATGGACACCTCCTTATACACCTCAGCTCAATGGTGTCTCTGAAAGGAGAAATCGTACATTATTAGATATGGTACGGTCCATGATGAGTTTCGCTGACCTACCCATCTTATTCTAGGGATATGACCTAGAAACCGCAGCTTACCTTCTGAACAGAGTTCTAACTAAGTCGGTAGTGTCTACACCATATGAGATATGGAAAGGGAAGAAGCCTGATCTTAAAGTAGTTAAGATTTGGGGCTGCTCTGCCCATGTTAAAAGACACAACCCCGATAAGTTAGAATCAAGGACAGAGCGATGCAAATTTGTGGGATACCCCAAGGAAACTTGTGGGTATTATTTCTATCATCTCGAGGACCAAAAGGTCTTTGTAGCTAAGAGAGCAGTGTTCCTTGAGAAGGAACACATTCTTGGCGGAGACAGTGGGAGAATGATAGAGTTGAGCGAGGTTGGAGAACCAAGCTCAAGCACCACTCTACAGCCCGAGTCTGTTCAGGTATCTAATACACAAGTTTCAACTTTACGCAGGTCTGATAGAGTATCCCATCCTCCTGAGAGATATGTGGGACATATTAGAGCAGAGGATGTAGAGGATATTGATCCTCAGACCTACGAGGAGGCTATTATGAGTATAGACTCCGGGAAGTGGAAAGAAGCCATGAATTCTGAGATGGATTCTATGTACTCCAATAAGGTTTGGAACCTAGTTGATGCACCCGAAGGTATTGTACCCATCGGTTGCAAGTGGATCTTTAAGAAAAAGATCGGAGTAGATGGAAAGGTAGAGACCTATAAAGCAAGGCTAGTGGCTAAGGGGTATCGTCAAAGGCAAGGTGTTGACTACGACGAAACTTTCTCACCCGTAGCAATGCTAAAATCCATCAGAATTCTATTGGCTATTGCAGCACACTATGATTATGAGATCTGGCAGATGGATGTGAAAACCGCATTCCTCAACGGGAACCTGGAGGAGGAGGTGTATATGATGCAACCTGAGGGATTCGTGTCCAAGAACTGCCCAGATAAGGTGTGTAGGTTGCTTAGATCCATTTATGAACTAAAGCAAGCTTCCCAAAGTTGGAACATAAGATTTGATGAGGCAATCAGATCTTATGACTTCGTTAAGAACGAAGATGAGCCTTGTGTATACAGAAAGGTAAGTGGGAGCGCTATTAGCTTTTTGGTGTTATATGTGGATGACATCCTCATCATTGGGAATGACATAGGAATGCTATCCACAATAAAGGCTTGGTTATCTAGACACTTCTCCACGAAGGACTTAGGAGAAGCATCTTATATCTTGGGGATTAGAATCTATAGAGATAGAACCAAAAGGATGCTTGGCTTGTCCCAGTCCAGGTACATAGAAACTATTGTCAAAAGGTTTGGCATGGAAAATTCCAAAAGAGGTCTCATACCGATGAGACATGGGATATCGCTTTCTACGAGTATGTCCCCAAAGACTCCAGAAGAAAGGGCGAACATGGATATGATACCTTATGCCTCAGCAATAGGGTCTATCATGTATGCCATGCTATGTACTAGGCCTGATATAGCGCATGCTCTGAGTGTCACGAGCAGGTATCAGGCGGATCCAGGCTTGGAGCACTGGAAAGCAGTAAAGTGTATCCTTAAGTACTTGAGAAGGACTAAGGATCTTTTACTAGTATATGGAGGTAATAGCCTTAAGGTTGAAGGCTACACTGACTCAAGTTTTCAGTCTGATGTCGATGGTAGCAAGTCGAATTCAGGGTATGTGTACACCTTGAATGGAGGAGCAGTGTGCTGGAAGAGTTCCAAGCAAGATACCACTGCTGACTCGACCACAGAGGCGGAGTACATTGCTGCATCAGATGCAGCAAAGGAGGGAGTCTGGTTGAAGAAGTTCATCACAGATTTGGGAGTCGTGCCGGATAGTGAGGAGCCGATTTCCCTATATTGCGACAACAACGGGGCAATTGCTCAAGCGAAGGAACCTAGGTCTCATCAGAAATCTAAGCATGTTCTGAGGAGGTTCCACCTTATCAGAGAGATCGTGACCCGAGGAGATGTAGCAGTGGAAAGAGTTCCATCCGAAGATAACATTGCAGATCCACTAACAAAGCCATTGTCTCAGATTGTCTTTGAGCGTCATAGGGGTCTGATGGGGATCAGACACATAGGTGATTGGCTTTAGGTCAAGTGGGAGATTGCTAGTCATAAGTGCCCAGCAAGCCAATCACGTGAGTGATGGCACGTGTGACTTGATACAGAATCTTTTTGCTTATTATATTTTGGCGTATATCACTTTATAACTATTGCATAAATGCATATATATTGTGATGTCCTTGGATTTGTGCAATGGGAATCGGATCGTGATGAGATCACGATAATGAGATCGATTCACCTTTAAACACATATCCTAAATAATCCCGGTCATAGGTTACTCGAGAGGGACATCGTGATAACCGGATAGACTGGTGTGCTGTATACCCGTCCATATGATGGATGCAGCTGGTCTCATAGCTGCTCGTGTAGGGACACTAGGGATACAGTACAGGTGCTCATTGGAGAATGAGTTCACTGATTGATCCGCTTACGGAATGCTGGATGGTTGATGATGCCTTATTGTCAGACAACAATTCCGTAGTCCTAGTGGTGTATCTGGTTCTTAGACTTGAGACACCAAGGATGTCCTGTATGAGTGCTCCACTCTTTGATACCAGACTTATAGGTTTGGCTGTTCCCAGATCTAGTACAGCTGGTCATTGGGAGTGGTAGTCGACCTTACGAGGGCTATTGAGTGTCGATAGAGGATCATCCACTCTCGGTATCATGAGAGGAATATCCCATGTGTTCTTGCTCAGACAAATCCCTGGCCAGGGTCATTCGGGTTGAGAGAGAAAGAGTTCTCCGGGAGAATCCGATTAGAGCGAGACTCGAGTAGAAACCGTATGGGTCTGACAGCACCATGCTCGATATACGGTCTCTGGGATATTAGATGGATGAGGGACTATAGGTACATGGTAACTGAGGACAGACAGGTCCAATGGATTGGATTCCCCTGTATCGTCTGGGGACTACGGCGTAGTGGCCTAGTACTTCCGTAGTCGATGAGTCGAGTGAATTATTACAGAGATAATAATTCACTTAGTTAGAAGGAGTTCTGACAGGTATGACTCACGGCCAGCTCGATATTGGGCCTAGAGGGTCACACACATATGGTAGGCATTGCGATGAGTAGAGGTTCGGATATGAGATATCCGACGGAGCCCTTGTCTTATTGGATGCAGATCCAATACCCACTAGGGAAAGGACCCATTAGGGTTTTGACACGGGATCTCTATAAATAGGAGGGATTCACAGCCTCATAGGCTAGAGTCTTTGCTTGCCCTTCCTATTCTCCTCTCCCTCTCCACCTCAGAGTAGGCCTGGAGTTTTGAGGAGCGTCGTCGCAACCCTGCTGTGTGGATCACCGCTAGAGAGGAGGACGCTTGACCTCCTTCACCCTCTCCTAAGGATCTGCAAGGAAACAGGGATATACGATCTCCCTAGGTAACACAATCTCTATACGCAGTTTTGTGTTTTTGCGGATTTTGCGCACCAATCTTCGCACGACGATGAACATCTTTTTGGGAATCGGGGATTTTTGTTTTCTTGTTCTTCCGCTGCGCATATGATGTCGCCCCCTTATGATTTCCCAACAGAGTTGACCTAGTTGGGCAGGCTTAACTTCATAGACTAAGCTAAGCCTTATTCAAGTTGAGTTGAGCCTTACCACTAAACTAGGTCATGCTTGGCTCATGAGTTGGTCGTACATAGACACATGAGTTGGGGTTATATTTGACCATATGGATTGGGTCGTACCTAGCCGCATGAGTTGGGACATATATAGCCACACGGACTGGATCATACCTGGTCACATGGATTTGGTCGTACCTTATCACATGGGTTAGCTCCTACCTGGCCACATGGATTTGGTCGTACCTTATCACATGGGTTAGCTCCTACCTGGCCACATGGGCTGGGTCATGCCTAGATACATGGGTTAGACTGTATATGACTACATGGGCTAGGTCGTACATGATCACATGGGCTGAGTCGATTTGGTATAATAGAAACCTGACTCAAGTCAACCCCAATTAAACTCTACTTAAAATAATTAAAGAATGACTCAAATCCATTAATTAAAACTTTAAATTGAAGATCTTAAATTTAAAACTAATTACATTATATAAATTCACACATACTTCTAAAAAACATAGATATATATAATTAAATAAATTATAACTATTATGCTAATCCAAAAATAAGAATTTTAATTGTAATCACATCAAATATTTAAGTTAGGAATTGATTTTCTTTCCTTACTTGTTATTATAATTTAAGGAAATCTTAATCTACTTCCTTGTTTGTTGATATGAATTAAAGAAATAACTAGTAAATATTTCAAATATGATGATATCATATTTGTTAGTATATTAAATGGAAATAATTTATATTAAATAAATATAAAAATTAAAATGAATCTCCTTTAATAGAGGCTCACCTCCTCCTATTTAAAGGGAGGCATTTCTCTCCTTCGTTCCTCACCTAGTCGAGCTTGACAGCGAGAGAAACGATGAGTTACACCTTGTTGACAAGAGGTAGGTTTCTTTACCTTTCTTAAATTTAAAAGTTTTAGCTTTTATTTTGATTCTTTAAATGTTGAAAGTTTTATAGTTTGAAAAATATGTATCAATTTTTTAAATGTCAAAATTTTTATATTAAAGTAATTAGTTAAAGTTTTCATAATATTCTTTGACCCATGATTAAGGTTTTTATTGTAGAGTTAAATATGTTAAAAATATATTTGTTTTATATGATATTTTATGTATTACAGTTTATCTTTAATCTTATCTGGATTAAAATCTTGTTAGATTAGAATATGTTATCTAAAATCTTTTTTGATATTCTTTGATCTAAAATTTAAAATATGTTATTATGAATGATTTAAAATATAACTAGAATATGTTGAAATTTTATATGTGTTGAAAACATGATTTTTATTTGAATTTAGAAGGCTATTTTCTTGTATTAAAAACTTATCTCCCAATTTCTCTTTTAATGTCTTATGATTTCTAGTCAAATTTAGAATGTTATTTCCTTGTATTAAAGCTTTTCTCCTCATCTATCTTTTAATGCATTATTATGTTTTTATTTATATTGTTAATGGGTATATGCTATGATATGAAATTGGATATTAATTGGAATGAAATTGCTCACAGGCCAAGCCCAACCCACGGGTCAGGCCTTGACCCGTAGGCTACCCCATCCCAACCATTATGGGCGGTCACATGCGACGCACATAACTAGTCCATGGGCCAGGGCTGAGCCAATTTTGTGTAATGCATGCTCAATCATGTATAACACACATGACCGGACTAGCTCAATCTAACCCAATATTATTGTTGAACTTGAGCCCAAATATTGATTGAACTAAACTAGACTTGATTAGTCTAGATCAATTCATAGTGATTCCGAATTGATTGACTTATTCAAGTTAGTTTAACCTAAATTGAACTTAATCTAGTCTAAATTATACTAGTCTAGGGTGGTTTCAGACCAGTTAAATAAGGATTAGAGATCAATTCAGTTAGGCTCTAGTAAATCGAGTTCAATTGAATCGATTAAACTAGAGTTCAAGTCAATTGAGGGCTAATTTATATTATTTGATATTGATGATATTTGAAAGAGACATTTTAAATATGTTATTTCATCCCGAAATGGAGATGACCAGTGTGAGATTATATTATTTTCCTGCCGAGAGCAGGTAGGGCGATTCCCTTTGGGGATTAGCGGGCCGTCAGACGTGGCAGTTGGACGGTTCCTTCATCCGCTGTTGGGAGGAACGTGTCCCTACTTTGGCGGGTGTGGGATACCACTCCATCCGCTGTTGGGAGTGCGATATGAGTTTGCCTCCATCCGTTGTTGGGAGAATACAAACTCATCCCGTAGGATAAAGCCTCTCCATCCGCTGTTGGGGGAGTGCTCCTTCGGGTATTTAATATACGCCAATGGGATGATTAATTGAATTTTGATCATATATACATTTTGAGTTGACTTTTGGGGTTCCTACTCAGCGTTGCTGAATTTTTTTAAAAAAAGTGCCTTTCGCTTCTTTCATTTTAGAAGGGAAGGCAGACACTTGGTGGACCTCAAAAAGGAGGATGTTAAAGGCGGGAGGTAATGTGATAACTTGGGAGCAGTTTAAAGATGCATTTTATGAGCAGTTCTTTCCTGATTCAGTTCGCTTTGAGAAATAACAAGAGTTCCTTAGCATCCACCAAGGAAATAGAACTGTAATGAAATATGATCATCATTTTACTGAGTTGGCTTAGTTCTCTCCACACATTGCTTTTAATGAAAGTCAAATAGCTCGTCATTTTGAGAGGGGACTTTGATCATCAATTAGAAAGTCTGTTGCAGTACTAATTTTACCAACATATGCTGAAGTATCAAATCGAGCTTTAATGGTGGAGAAATTGGATAATGAATTACAACAAGCAAAGGATCGAAAGCGACCTTTTAGTGCTACACCATTTACGTATGGGAGATCGCATTCTAGACCCTCAAAGAAAGAAAAAGGCAAACAGTTTGGGTATCAACAAGCAGGAGCTCCTAACAATCAAGTTGTTATAAGATGTTATTTCTGTGGGAAGATAGATCATGTTTCCACCTCATGCCCCATGGGACAACGCATATGTTTTTATTATCAAGAACCGGGGCACATGTCGAAGGATTGCCCACAGAATTAACATCAACGCTGAGCTCCACCCCAAACAACTAGACAACAACAGTTACGACCCAGAGAGGAAGGACAGGCAAGAGTCTACGCACTGACTCATCAAGATGCTGAAGCCTCGGGATCTATTATTAAAGGTATCATCACACTATGTGGTATGCCAGCATATGTGCTTATTGATTCTGGTTCTACACATTCTTTTATATCACCCTATTTTGCTATGAAACTGCATAAGAATCGTGAGACAATGAATAATGCATTAATGGTAGTAACACTAGTTGGAAACTCTTTGATAGTTGATCAGATATATAGAAACTGTGTTATTACTATTGAAAGTCACAATTTTCTAATAGATCTTATTCTACTAGAATTTCAAGATTTCGATGTTATCTTGGGTATGGACTAGCTTTCAGCATACCATGCAAGTGTCGATTGTTTTCGGAAGACTGTTACTTTCTCACCTCTAGATCAACCACCTTTCAAGTTCATTGGGATTCAAGAAAAGTTCCCTTCTATTATTTCAGCTTTGAGTGCTACCCAACTATTACTCAAAGGATGTCAGGGATACTTGGCCTTTATTTCAGGAGGAGAATCTAAGAAGCCAGTATTAAAGGACATCCCCATTGTACGGGATTTTCCAGATGTTTTTCCTGAAGATCTACTTGCACTACCACCAAATAGACAGATTGAATTTATAATCGATCTTCTACCTGGTACTGCACCTATTTCTAAACCTCAGTATAGAATAACACCAATTGAGTTGGAGGAGTTAAAGAAACAGATCCAAGAGCTTTTGGACAAGGGTTTTATTCGACCAAGTGTATCACCTTGGGGTGCCCCTGTCCTATTTGTGAAGAAGAAAGATGGATCTATGCGACTATGCATCGATTATAGACAGCTCAACCAAGTGACCATAAAGAATAAATATCCTCTTCCACAAATAGATGACCTGTTTAATCAACTTCAAGGTACTCAAGTATACTCAAAGATTGATTTGAGATCCGGGTATCATCAACTGAAGATAAGGGAAGGAGACATATAGAAAACTGCCTTTAGAACAAGGTATAGTCATTATGAATTCTTAGTAATGCCTTTTGGACTCACAAATGCACCAGCTGCTTTCATGGACCTCATGAATAGGGTGTTCCACCCTTATCTTGATAAATTTGTAATTGTGTTCATTGATGATATCTTGATCTACTCCAAAAGCATAGCAGAGCATGAACACCATCTTAAAACAGTTCTAGAAGTCTTAAGGCAAGAGAAACTATATGCCAAGTTAAGCAAGTGCAACTTCTGGCTCAATGAAATTATGTTTCTTGGTCATGTAATTTCGAGCGCTGGTATATCTGTTGACCCTCACAAGATTGAAGCTGTGATAAAATAGAAGCAACCTTCTAATGTTTTAGAGATTAGAAGCTTCTTGGGTTTGATTGGATACTATAGAAGATTCGTCGAAGGCTTTTCAAAAATAGCAGCACCATTGACCAAGTTGACACAAAAGAACATAAAATTCATGTGGGATGATAAATGTCAACAAAATTTTCAAAAATTGAAGAAGAAATTAACTAGTGCTCCTATCTTGGTGATTCCTTCGGGGGGAGAAGGTTTTGTAGTGCATAGTGATGCCTCACTACAAGGGCTTGGTTGCGTTCTAATGCAAAACGAGAGGGTAGTTGCTTATGCATTGAGGCAATTAAAGCTCATGAAAAGAACTATCCTACTCATGACTTAGAGCTAGCAGCTATCATTTTTGCACTGAAAATTTGGAGGCATTATCTCTATGAACAGACTTTCGAAATCTTCACACAGAAATATTTAAATATGAGACAGAGAAGGTGGTTGGACTTTCTAAAGGATTATGATTTTAATATCAACTACCATCCTGGGAAAGCTAATGTAGTTGCTGATGCCTTAAGCAGAAATACCTATAGTCTTGTAGCCTATATGAATATTCAAAGGAATTCTATGATGACGGAGCTAGCAGACTTAAAACTTAAACTTTTATCGGAAACAAATAAAGGTTTTCTTGTATGTTTGATAGCACAATCATTTTTGGTGGAAAAGGTTAAAGAAGGTTAAAAGGAAGATACATATCTTCAAATGATAGTTAAGGAAATAGCTCAAGGTTCTAGACCTGAATTCCTCCAAGCCGAAGATGGTTCTATTACATTCCATGATCGACTTTGTGTTCCCGAAAACCATCCAGTAAAGATGCAATTATTAGAGGAGGCACATAGATCAAAATTTAACATCCATCCCGGGACTACTAAGATGTATCGAGATTTACACCAAAACTATTGGTGGCATGGTATGAAGAGAGATATAACAGAGTTTGTTTCTAAATGTCTGATATGTCAATAGGTGAAGATAGAACATCGAGTACCTACGGGAAAGTTACAAAGGATTTTGATTCCTGAATGGAAGTGGGAGCAAGTCAGTATGGATTTTATGACAAGATTACCCAAGACTGTGAAAGGATATGACGGAATTTGGGTAATAGTAGACAGACTTACTAAATCTGCTCACTTCCTTCCTATTAACAAGAAGTATTCATTGGATAAACTAGCAAGCTTATATATTAAGGAAATTATTCGATATCATGGGGTGCTAGTTAGCATTATCTCAGATAGAGATCCAAGATTTACCTCTAAATTTTGGGGAAGTCTACAAAAATCTTTGGGCACGCAGTTAAAGTTTAGTACAGCATTTCACCCCCAAACTGATGGTCAATCTGAAAGGACAATACAAACTCTTGAAGATCTCTTAAGAGCGTGTGCTTTGGACTTTGGTGGGAGTTGGGATATGCACTTACATCAAATTGAGTTTTCTTATAATAATAGTTACCACTCTAGCATACAAATGGCTCCATTTGAAGCTCTTTATGGAAGAAAGTGCAGATCATCTGTATATTGGGATGAGGTAGGAGAACGGAAGCTTTTGGGGCCTTAATTAATTCAAAAAAATACTGATAATATTCGAATTATACGCCAAGGATTATTAACAGCTTAAAGTCATCAGAAAAGTTATGCAGATCGAAGGCGAAGAGATCTAGAGTTCGAAGTTGGTGAGCACGTTTTCTTAAAAGTGTCGCCAACTAAGGGAGTTATGAGGTTTGTTCAAAGGGGAAAGTTAGCCCCAAGATTTATTGGCACATTTGAGATCTTACAAAAGGTTGGGCCTGTGGCATACAGATTGGCATTGCCTTCGGTTTTGGCTAGCATCCATGGTGTATTCCACGTGTCAATGCTTCGAAGATATATCAGGGACCCATCACATGTCATATCTTACCAACCTCTACAACTATGAGATGATACCACTTTTAGAGAACAACTAACCCAGATCTTGGAAAGAAAAGATATGCGAGAGCAGTATTCTCATATATTCTATTAAGGAAAGCTAAATTTGGGGACCAAATTTCCTGTAGGAGGGGAGAAATGTAATCACATCAAATATTTAAGTTAGGAATTGATTTTCTTTCCTTACTTGTTATTATAATTTAAGGAAATCTTAACCTACTTCCTTGTTTGTTGATATGAATTAAGGAAATAACTAGTAAGTATTTCAAATATGATGATATCATATTTGTTAGTATATTAAATGAAAATAATTTATATTAAATAAATATAAAAATTAAAATGAATCTCCCTTAATAGAGGCTCACCTCCTCCTATTTAAAGGGAGAGATTTCTCTCCTTCGTTCCTCACCTAGTCGAGCTTGACAACGGGAGGAACGAGGAGTTATACCTTATTGATAAGAGGTAGGTTTCCTACCTTTCTTAAATTTAAAAGTTTTAGCTTTTATTTTGATTCTTTAAATGTTGAAAGTTTTATAGTTTGAAAAATATGTATCAATACTTTAAATGTCAAAATTTTTGTATTAAATTAATTAGTTAAAGTTTTCATAATATTCTTGGACCCATGATTAAGGTTTTTATTGTAGAGTTAAATATATTAAAAATGTATTTGTTTTATATTATATTTCCTGTATTACAGTTTATTTTTAATTTTATCTGGATTAAAATTTTGTTAGATTAGAATATGTTAACTAAAATCTTTTTTGATATTCTTTCATCTAAAATTTAAAATATATTATTCTGAATGATTTAAAATATGACTAGAATATGTTGAAATTTTAT
Organism: Musa acuminata AAA Group; assembly: GCF_036884655.1. NCBI lineage: Eukaryota > Viridiplantae > Streptophyta > Magnoliopsida > Zingiberales > Musaceae > Musa > Musa acuminata. Next base: position 12,835,413 of record NC_088357.1, on the reverse strand, counting down.
ATGTGTTGAAAACATGATTTTTATTTGAATTTAGAAGGCTATTTCCTTGTATTAAAAACTTATCTCCTAGTCCCTCTTTTAATGTCTTATGATTTCTAGTCAAATTTAGAATGTTATTTCCTTGTATTAAAGCTTTTCTCCTCATCTATCTTTTAATGCATTATTATGTTTTTATTTATATTGTTAATGGGTATATGCTATGATATGAAATTGGATATTAATTGGAATGAAATTGCTCACAGGCCAAGCCCAACCCACGGGTCAGGCCTTGACCCGTAGGTTATCCCATCCTAACCATTATGGGCGGTCACATGCGACGCATATGACTAGTCTATGGGCCAGGGCTGGGCTAGTTTTGTTTAATGCATGCTCAATCATGTATAACGCACATGACCAGTAGATGGACTAGCTCAATCTAACCCAATATTATTGTTGAACTTGAGCCAAATATTGATTGAACTAAACTAGACTTGATTAGTCTAGATCAATTCAGGGTGATTCCGAATTGATTGACTTATTCAAGTTAGTTTAACCAAAATTGAACTTAATCTAGTCTAAATTATACTAGTCTAGGGTGGTTTAAGACCAGTTAAATAAGGATTAGAGATCAATTCAGTTATGCTCTAGTAAATCGAGTTCAATTGAATCGATTAAACTAGAGTCCAAGTCAATTGAGGGCTAATTTATATTATTTGATATTGATGATATTTGAAAGAGACGTTTTAAATATGTTATTTCATCCCGAAATGGAGATGACCAGTGTGAGATTATATTATTTTCCTGCCGAGAGCAGGTAGGGCGATTCCCTTCGAGGATTAGCGGGTCATCAGTGTCACATCATGGATTTTATATATATATATATATATATATATATATCTTTCCACACATTTAGGCCAAATAGATAAATATCACTTTATTCATCATTCATAAATATTTATTACAATCCATTTATTCGTCGAGTCATAAATAGAAAAGTAAACATAGTGATGTTAATTTCAAGAATCATCTAAGTGGCTCTACCTAGCGGTAGAGGAAGGTCCGCTCTTCACTGGAATCTGATTTAGTACTAGAGGGAGGCTGCTCTGAAAATCAAAAACAAAGAAAATTCAGCAACACTGAGTAGGAACCCTAAAAGTCAACTCAAAATGTATACATGATCAAAATTTAATCAATCATCCCATTGGCGTATATCAAATACCCGAAGGAGCACTCCCCCAACAGCGGATGGAGAGGCTTTATCCTACGGGATGAGTTTGTGTTCTCCCAACAGCGGATGGAGGCAAACTCATATCGCACTCCCAACAGCGGATGGAGTGGTGTCCCACACCCGCCAAAGTGGGGACACGTTCCTCCCAACAACGGATGGAGAAACCGTCCAACCGCCACGTTTGACGGCCCGCTAATCCCCGAAGGGAATCGCCCTACCTGCTCTCGGCAGGAAAATAATATAATCTCACACTGGTCATGTCTATTTCGGGATGAAATAACATATTTAAAATGTCTCTTTCAAATATCATCAATATCAAATAATATAAATTAGCCCTCAATTGACTTGAACTCTAGTTTAATCGATTCAATTGAACTCGATTTACTAGAGCCTAACTGAACTGATCTCTAATCCTTATTTAACTGGTCTGAAACCACCCTAGACTAGTATAATTTAGACTAGATTAAGTTTAATTTAGGTTAAACTAACTTGAATAAGTCAATTAATTCGAAATCACCCTAAATTGATCTAGACTAATCAAGTCTAGTTTAGTTCAATCAATATTTGAGCTCAAGTTCAACAATAATATTGGGTTAGATTGAGCTAGTCCATCTACTGGTCATGTGCATTATACATGATTGAGCATACATTACACAAAACTAGCCCAGCTCTTGCCCATGGACTAGTCATGTGCGTCGCATGTGACCGCCCATAATGGTTAGGCTGGGGTAGCCTACGGGCCAAGGCCTGACCCGTGGGTTAGGCCTGACCTGTGAGCAATTTCATTCTAATTAATATCCAATTTCATATCATAGCATATACCCATTAATAATATAAATAAAAACATAATAATGCATTAAAAGATAGATGAGGAGAAAAGCTTTAATATAAAGAAATAACATTCTAAATTTGACTAGAAATCATAAGACATTAAAAGAGGGACTCAGAGATAAGTTTTAATACAAGGGAATAGCCTTCTAAATTCAAATAAAAATCGTGTTTTTAACACATATTAAATTTCAACATATTCTAGTCATATTTTAAATCATTCAGAATAATATATTTTAAATTTCAGATCAAAGAATATCAAAAAGGATTTTAGATAACATATCCTAATCTAACAAGATTTTATTCCAGATAAGATTAGAGATAAACTGTAATATAGGAAATATCATATAAAACAAATATATTTTTAACATATTTAACTCTACAATAAAAACCTTAATCATGGGTCAAAGAATATTATGAAAACTTTAACTAATTACTTTAATGTAAAAATTTTGACATTTAAAGAATTGATACATATTTTTTAAATTATAAAACTTTCAACATTTAAAGAATCAAAATAAAACTAAAACATTTAAATTTAAGAAAGGTAGGGAAACCTACCTCTTGTCAACAGGGTGTAACTCCTCGTTCCTCCTACTGCCTGGCTCGACTAGGTGAGGAACGGAGAGAAATCCCTCCCTTTAAATAGGAGGAGGTGAGCCTCTATTAAGGGAAATAAATTTTAATTTTTATATTTATTTAATATAAATTATTTTCATTTAATATACTAACAAATATGATATCATCATATTTGGAATACTTACTAGTTATTTCCTTAATTCATATCAACAAACAAGGAAGTAGATTAAGATTTTCTTAAATTATAATAACAAGTAAGGAAAGAAAATCAATTCCTAACTTAAATATTTGATGTGATTACAATCAGACGTGGCAGCTAGACGGTTTCTCCATCCGCTGTTGGGAGGAACGTGTCCCCACTTTGGCGGGTGTGGGACACCACTCCATCCGTTGTTGGGAGTGCGATATGAGTTTGCCTCCATCCACTGTTGGGAGAACACAAACTCATCCCGTAGGATAAAGCCTCTTCATCCGCTGTTAGGGGAGTGCTCCTTCGTGCTAGTCATAGGTGCCCAGCAAGCCAATCACGTGAGTGATGGCACGTGTGACTTGATACATAATCTTTTTGCTTATTATATTTTGGCGTATATCACTTTATAACAATTGCATATGTGCATATATATATTGTGATGTCCTTTGATTTGTGCAATGGGAATCGGATCGTGATGAGATCACGATAATGAGATCGATTCACCTTTAAACACATATCCTAAATAATCCCGGTCATAGGTTACTCGAGAAGGACATCGTGATAACCGGATAGACTGGTGTGCTGTATACCCGTCCATATGATGGATGCAGCTGGTCTCATAGCTGCTCGTGTAGGGACACTAGGGATACAATACAGGTGCTCATTGGAGAATGAGTTCACTGATTGATCCGCTTACGGAATGTTGGATGGTTGATGATGCCTTATTGTCAGACAGCGATTCCGTAGTCCTAGTGGTGTATCTGGTCCTTAGACTTGAGACACCAAGGATGTCCTGTATGAGTGCTCCACTCTTTGATACCAGACTTATAGGTTTGGCTGTTCCCAGATCTAGTACAGCTGGTCATTGGGAGTGGTAGTCGACCTTACGAGGGCTATTGAGTATTAATAGAGGATCATCCACTCTCAGCATCATGAGAGGAATATCCTATGTGTTCTTGCTCAGACAAATCCCTGGCCAGGGTCATTCGGGTTGAGAGAGAAAGAGTTCTCCGGGAGAATCCGATTAGAGCGAGACTCGAGTAGAAACCGTATGGGTCTGACAGCACCATGCTCGATATACGGTCTCTGGGATATTAGATGGATGAGGGACTATAGGTACATGGTAACTGAAGACAGACAGGTCCAATGGATTGGATTCCCCTGTATCGTTTGGGGACTACGGCGTAGTGGCCTAGTATGTCCGTAGTCGATGAGTCGAGTGAATTATTACAGAGATAATAATTCACTGAGTTAGAAGGAGTTCTGACAGGTGTGACTCACGACCAGCTCGATATTGGGCCTAGAGGGTCACACACATATGGTAGGCATTGCGATGAGTAGAGGTTCGGATATGAGATATCCGACGGAGCCCTTGTCTTATTGGATGCAGATCCAATACCCACTAGGGAAGGACCCATTAGGGTTTGACACGGGATCTCTATAAATAGGAGGGATTCACAGCCTCATAGGCTAGAGTCTTTGCTTGCCTTTCCTATTCTCCTCTCCCTCTCCACCTCAGAGTAGGCCTAGAGTTTTGAGGAGCGTCGTCGCAACCCTGCTGTGTGGATCACCGCTAGAGAGGAGGACGCTTGACCTCCTTCACCCTCTCCTAAGGATCTGCAAGGAAACATGGATATACGATCTCCCTAGGTAACACAATCTCTATACGCAGTTTTGTGTTTTGCAGATTTTTGCGCACCAAGCTTCGCACGACGACGAACATCTTTTTGGGAATCGAGGATTTTGTTTTCTTGTTCTTCCGCTGCGCATATGATGTCGCTCCCCAATGATTTCCCAACACTTCGGGTATTTGATATACGTCAATGGGATGATTAATTGAATTTTGATCATGTATACATTTTGAGTTAACTTTTGGGGTTCCTACTCAGCGTTGCTGAATTTTCTTTGTTTTTGATTTTCAGAGCAGCCTCTCTCTAATACTAAATCGGATTCCAATGGAGAGCGGACCTTCCTCTACCGCTAGGTAGAGCCACTTGGATGATTCTTGAAGTTAACATCACTATGTTTACTTTTCTATTTATGATTCGATGAATAAATGGATTGTAATAAATGAATTGTAATAAATGTTTATGAATGATGAATAAAGTGATGTTTATCTATTTGGCCTAAATACGTGGGAAGATATAAAAAAAAAATCCAGGATGTGATATTAATAATTAAATCAATATAAAATCAAATAAATATAAATAAGAGATCAATATAAATCAAATAATCATTTTAACATCACAAAATAATTATCATTATTTACTAATCATGAAAATTTAAAATTAAAATATCATATCATAAAATTATAAAATCTCAACATTAAGATTTCAAAATATAAATCAAAGCTAGTTAAAAAGAAAGGATACTACCTCTCCTCGGGAAGTCGGAAGTCTTTTCCTCAATCCTCTTATTCTTAGGCTTGGTGAGGAATAAAGGAAGAGTAGTCCCCTTTATATAAAAGAAGATGAAATCTCCTCAAAAGATAAATAATAATTTAATTTTTATTTTTAATTTAATTTTATTTTTTTTACATGGAGAGAAATATAATATTCATTTCTTATAGTTCACATGAAATGAAATGCAAACTAATAATTTAATATTATTAATTGATTAGTGTAATTTCAAATGATTAAGGAAATCAAATTTAATCATTTCCTTAACTATAATACGTAAACATATAAGTTAATAATAAAACAATACATCATTTATAGTAATTAATTTACGTTAATAGACAAATTATCGATGATTACAATATATATATATATATATATATATATATATATATATATATATATATATATATATGTTTTGGAGAGTACTTTTCACACTTTTTTCTTGTTTAATAAAAGAAAAAAAAATAAGAGGACATAACAATGGGCTTTAAGATTCGTTTCATCGTATGAGAAGCCGCAACCCGAAACCGTAGATATAACATAAGATGTTAGAAGTGTATGCCAAATTAAGCCTTGAGAGGTGTTGGAATCCGAGCATTGTCGCATATAGTTTTGAGCTTTTAACCGCGATAGATACATTATTAACTCCTAAGTATGAATATTTTTGGATATATAAAAATAAAAAAAAAAATTATTCTTCAACTGAATGTTGGATCCTAATGCTTAAAAAAGTTTGCTTGATTCCTAATGTTTAAAGAATATTGGATCCTAGTTCATAGTAGGGTTAATAATATCTTATAAATTTTTTTAGGTCTATCAGACCTACTTCTACTACTACATATATGATATTAGACAAATATAAATTGAATCATGTATTTGAAAAATAAAACTATCAATCATTTTTTGTGGTTGGGACAACTAAATCAACCATTGATCTAAAACAATTAGGCCCAAGTTAATAATAGTAAATTTATTCAAGTTATTTTTTAATTTCAATGCAGGATTAAATCTTATATAATAATAATATGTCTATTTAAATATTAACATTATATTTACTTTTTAGACTTTTATTGATTTATATATTATTATACATAATGAAAAGAATTTAAAGAAAAATATTGATTATATTGCAAAATATATATAGAAAACTACGAACTATCTAAAAAGACCTTTAACATTTGTGTGATCACAAGAATTTTTAAAGAATATTAACATCAGTTAAATATTTAATTAGCAACCAAATGATAATTTGGATTTCCAATGATTAACTACAACAATTTTAAATTTAAAGAGATGACTACAAAATTCACTTATTTGATGATATCTTGTTCACGACTAGAGTTATGCAGATGATGTTGAAAATATTAACAGGTTTAAAAGGGAAAAGCTGATTAAAGAAAATAGTCTTGTTTATTCTTGGGATTGAAATAATGTGAGTTTTATGGGTATAGGATCAGTGGTATTCCATTATTCTCAAAGCAAAAAAATCATCACCTACTCACTTCGTTAAAAGCTTCTTTCCACATTTTGCTCCTCATTATACAAATGACCAATAGCTATCAATCCAACACAGACAAATAGGAGAAATTGGGCTTTTCTTGTTGACATCTTGCTTCCCTCCAAGTCAGAAATCAAAGTTTTCAGTTTTCTAACAAGTATGATTACTTCTTGGTCAACAGCATGTGCACATAAAGAAGTCCTTTTTCTCCGAAAAATCATCTACATGTTCACACACTTATGTCTACATTGGCTCTTGGAGGAATTGAATGGATCATACTCTTCAAGTTCATTGCTTGTATATGTTCTTTAACAAGTAGAAGTCCATCCAAGAAAAGGACTCCAACACTAATCTACTGAAAACTAGGCCTAAATCCAGGGGTTTGGTCTAAGATGTTTCAAAGGTATTATTACAAGGTTCGTCCATGACATCAGCCACAGCGTAAGTGCATGAGGGAAGCAAGAACATTAGGAGGGTCCCCTCGACTGCTGTTGATGCATCACGTTTAGTGATCATTTATGGAGTCAACGCATGAATGAGCGTCTGTGGGACCCAGGAAAACATGATATCTGTTGGATTGGGTCATTATATTTTTTGTTCCTTAGATCTGGGCATGGTGATGAGTGTCGAAAAGTCAGTGCACATCACAACGAGATCTGACAAGTGATGTTGCAAGATAACATCTTGGAGACACGGTATTGCGGCAGATGCATGCATTCTTTAACCAGACGACTGGTTTATTTTAATGATGTTGCCTCGTTCTTGCTACTCTATGCTGTGCTGCCTTTTCCTTGTCATTCAAGGATTTCTTTGGCAATGTTCCGAGCATAAGGACATAATGTCAGTCGGCATGGACTTTTGCACCAAGTTCATGGCCTCCCAAGATATTCGGATAAGCTTGGGAAGAAGACTCGTCGAGGAAGCATTTGATTGTTTGCAAGAAAACCTGTATATTTTCCGAGGGAACTTACAATCTGAAATGCTTCCTAAATGCTTGGATGTTGGGTTCCTAAGTCAAGTTGAATTTGATATATTAAGTAATGATAGTAGGATCATTCTTAAATATTTGCCAAATGAGGCCATTGAACTCTCCATATTTGATGACCGAATTTGATCCACTATCATCAAACCAATATATTATGTGAATAAATGTGAGTCATGCTATTAAATTAGTATTTTAGTATTTTAATTATTAGTCATAATTAATTTTTTTTGTATAACAACTACTTTCCGATATAGCAAGACAACAAAACACTTCCTAAATAAAATAAAATAAATTTTATTCAAAAAAAGAAAGAAAAAGAGGAATAATTATATACCTTTCGGAATTCAAAGCCATTCAACTCTCAGTGGTACCCCTCGATCACTATCAGGTTGAAGGAACAAAGACTTTCTGAAGCTAGTTATTTTCCTTTGCAACTGCTTCTCTCCAGACTTTCTTGTGGTGCAAGTAGAATTCAAGTCACACCTAACATTGCATGCATGACACACAGACAAGACAGCATTTGTTTTAGTCAACTTGGAATTCATATATATGAATTCTAGCAGAGATATATATATATATATCTTCACATCATCTCTCTGGATAAACATTACTGGAGTTACAAAATACTTCAAAAAATAATAGTGCCTTGTCTGAGACTTATCAAAGGCCAAGTAAATTCCTGGCCAGTCACAGGTTGCTACAGACTAATCAGCAGATCATGCACCATATTTTTAAAGGAAGAAATGAGAATTCAAGAAGAGACAACTTCCAGTAGAACCCACAGGAATCCAGAGTGAGATATGACAGATTATGATTTCGGTTACATGAATCTATAGGTGCTTCACAACAAGTACAAACGCATGGTCTGCAGTCTTATCTTCTTTCTATGCAGATGAGCCAAAGCTGCAACCTTCTCTTAAATTTCTGGAGTTACAAAATAGCCATATATAATGCACACTTTCCAGAGTCCCAAGTAAATTCCTTGCCAATCACTGACCAAGCAGCATCACATACCTTTTTTTTTTTTGCTTTAGGAGGAAATCAGAGGTACAAGACGACACAACTACAGTAAGATTTGACAGATGCAAAAGCTGCAGCTTTATGATTTCATTTACATGGATCTACAGGTGCCTCATCGCAAGTACAACACACATGGTCAGCAATGCTGAGAGTATCTTTCTGCCACTGTAAGTAAGCCAAAGCTGCAACCTTTTGAATGTTCCGCTCATGCTTCATCCATCTTTCAAGCCTTCACTATTCCTCTGACCTCAGTTCCTACTGCTTGTTCTTCCTGGTTTAGAAGCAGAGCAAGAGATAAAACAGTCCACAACTCACGAGAGGAATCCGTCATGATCGAAGCCAAAGACATCCTCAAAATAAAGGTCTTCCAAGAAGCCAGATGTGGCAGTCATCACCGCAGGCTTTTCCGCAGCTGGTATCACAAAATAGTCCGGCGATGAACACGCAGTGGTCAGATTGCTCAACCCCTCTTCGTCACTTTCTTGCTTACGAGAGGTAAATGGTGAAGCAGGCACTTGAGCTTCTTTTTCGGCCCGGTGCCTGCTTGCTCCAAAGCTAAGCAGGCAGGTGTTGTTGACGTCCGAGGTTGAGAAAAGCTGAGGCGCCATGGCTGGATCTCTGCAGGTGTGCTCCCCCAGGTAAGTTATCAGGTAAGTAGAAGGATCCTCCTCCGAACGCTGCACCTGTCTCACTGCCATGCAACCCTGATCGAACTTGTGGGTGCATCTGAAGTAGCTCCTGCAACACCATTTCCATCTTGAACTCATCAAATACTTCCGCAGAACACTTCCTTTTGTTGTATGTGATGTGGAGGAAATATATATACCTTGGATTTTTAGAGCTTTGGATCTCTTTCTGCCCATATTTTCTCCATGTCTGACCATCGTTCAGTGTCTTGGATCCCACGATCTTAGATGGTAGATGTGATCTGCCGTCAGACAAGAAAAGGCTAAGATCATAACTCAACTAGAACTATAAGAACTTCATACATGGCTGGCTGAATCCACAGAAAAGATTACTCATGTGGAAGGTCAACAGAAATACATTGAGTCTCGGTGACTCAGGAAACCGTATTGTTCTCATCAAGCATGTCACCGAAACTACTCGAACAAAGAAACCTCAGAAGTTGTGATCACCTTCTCCGGCAACCTCCTCGGCGATCTGTCGCTGGGTAGTTCTTCCTCTTCTTGGTTGATATCTGATGATGATGATGAGGAGGAGGAGGAGAGAGAAGTCCAGCGTCGAGACGCTGACCGCCCTCCACCGTCTCCATGGACTCCAACACATCGAAGACCCGAGAGATCGAGCTGGTGAGCTCCGCAAAGACGACTCCCACCGTGGAATCTCCGGCAATTTCTTCCCGTAGCAGGACACCGAGCTGCACGGCGGACTTGCGAATCCTCGACATCACCTCGACCACCGTACGGTCGCTGGCCAACAGCTTCCGATCCATGAATCTTCTTCCTCTCTTGGTATAGTCTTCTCTGGCTTCCGAGGCTGTGATATATAGTTGCATCGGGAGCGGGGATAATATGGGGACTTTGCTCGCATGGAGAACATGCATCGAAGGTAGCAACGTGGTAGAGGACAAAAGATGTGTACTGTGGTCATGTAGGTGACGGAATGTGGCCGACGTCAGTGCCTCTACTGCACGCGCATTGGCTCTCCTCTATACTTTGTGGCACAAGGAAGCCAAAGCTTAAAGATAAGTGCAAGTTGGAGATGGTTAGGACATGCGGGGGTGGAAGAGAGAGGTTAATTAAGGTAATGCTTAGGGAAGTGGCTAATTAACCAAGGTTAGAATAGAAGTTAAATGTGGCACATGTGATGCATTAATGTGTATCCCCATCAATCCAAGTTGGTAACATTAAGCTAATGCAGCCAATAATTGCTCACCAAGTGAGAGTTCTTTGTTCATGATGATAGGGAGGATCTCCCACCTTGAGAAATTATTTGGGTCAATTTCCTTTGATGCTATATGAAATATGCAAGAATATTAACTTTATGAATCCCTAAATAAAAAAAAGAAATTAACACATAAATTGTCCACCTAACTATCTATATATATTTTTGAATTATCAAGAAAATAGAAGTAGGTTTTTTCTCAAAAGGAAATTTGTCTGATAATCATCAACCATTTATAAATAATAATTAGTATGTAATATTACAACAATATAACTATTGTCCCGATAACAAGTTTCATTATTATTATTTTTTATATAAAGGAAATGGCAACCTGATACACAAAATTTCACTCTGTCAATACACACTCTTTTATTTTTACAATCTGAAAAATTATTTCTATGATAGCAACCTTTGACAATTTTTCGTAACTTAGAAAAAGTACAAAGAAAATAAAAAGGGTGGCTTAGATATGAGATCTTGGTTAGGTATCTTGGGATCCAAATGTATATCTTATACCTTAGATTCATTAGAAAAATGCCCACCACATCAGCATGTATATATTTTAAACCTTCTTAGTTTGGAAATTGCTATGGATGGGGCCAATTGGATAAAGAAAAGTGACACTGACATTGTAGGGTGTGTTAGATGTGGCTTCCACTTTTATTTTAGCTCACTATATGTGATCTCCACCAGTACATTGAGACCCAAGTAAACCATGCTGCCAAGCAACCCCATCATCATCACATGGTTGGAGCTCTATCTTTGCAGCAAGTTGGGGGCTTCTAATGATCTGTCATTAGGAAACAACAGTAGAGCATTAGTTGTCCAATTTCTTAAGCAATAAAGTAATCCAAGTTGGAGAGTGCATTGAGAGATGCTGCAATTCGTGTGCTTGGGCTCTTGGAATCTCATATGTATATATATATATATATATATTCACATATATTAGCTTGATTTGTAGATCTAATGATTTAGGCTCAGAGGAGGCCTATGAATAACAAATGTTTTTAATTCTTGTGAGCATGTGCTTAATCTTTATTCAATATGTGATACTTCTCCCTAAGTAGTATCAAAACTAACTAAATAGCTCAATATGTTACAGTAAGATTATTTATTTATTTATAATTTGAATTATGAAAAGGATGTGTAGGAATAAGATTGTATACATCAAACTGAATAGTTTCCCTCCAAAAGATGACCAGAGTTTTTATATTGACATAAACATATTGTTGTTTAGTTACCTAAATAGTTATATTCTGGGCTTGCTTTGTTAGGGGTCATTAGCATGAATTCTACATTGTTATATCATCATCATCATCTATTTTTCATATATTAGTCATTTATTTCATCTCATCTTTGATGATGGATGATTAATAAAATAAAAATGAAGTTACAAAGAAGCAATCTTATTTTTCTTTCACAAGTATCGCAACTTGGATGGCATGGTGGTAGGTAGTAGGGTTGAAAGTTGGCAATCTTTACTCATACCTTAACGCGTGAATCAAAACATCCACTTGCATCCTTTGGCAACACCTAATAAAACCTGTTCTAACCTTATCAAAAATCTAAATGTGGGTCGATATATCATGGTCATAAAGTCAAAGTTAAGTAAATGCATTAGCTGACTTAACAACAACAACAACAACAACAATAATGGATGATAAAACAATGATAAGAGATAATTAGCTAAAGAAAATCTTAAGTAAAATATCTTCGAACAGCTTAAAAAGGACTTTTTAGAACATTCATCCGAAACTATTCTTTCTTGTTAAACTACTCGACAATAACAACAAATCATTAATGTTCAAACTATTTATGATTTGACCACATAGATCCTTTTTTATCATCAAACTCTTTGTAAAGAAATATTCTTTCATATATATATATATATATATATATATATATATATAGAAAACACTCAAATAATTATTAATGATTTCTAATAAGATTTTCATAATTTATTTTTCTCTCTTTACGCTACTAATATTAATAATCTCGATTCTAACCATAACACAACATGTATATAAGTCTTATTCAGCTACAGTGCTATCATACCAAGAATTGGAACTTAAGTCTTGTATTAATCACAATGTTGAGTACCTTCCTTTTCTAGTTTGTTAAAGACATTAATGATGATGATGATGATGATGATGATGATGATTCTTTCAACTTGAAGTAAAAAAATTCTAACATAGTAGATTTTTAACATAGTTGAAAAATCTAACATTCTTAACATAGTAAAAAAAATCTAACATTATTAATTGGAAAAAATCTAACATAGTAGATTACCTAACATAGAGTTGAGAGTTTTTCTTAATTCTTAATTATAATCTTAATAATATGCTTCCCTAAAAAAATCTAAGAGTGGTAGAAAAATCTTGTATAGCCAAATAAATTCAGGGCTTGTAAGATCAAGTTTTGGATTTTTTTTTTCTAATACAATTTATTGAATACTAACATTTAGTTTGGATTTCAAATAAGTTGGATCTAATTTTGACTTGTAGTTCACTGAACATATCATTATCTTTAATTAATTTAGATTTTTTTAATCAATTGAGGCTGAAATTCAATATCTGTTTATTGGACATGTCACATCACCTATCAAAGATGATGAAAATTTTACTAGATATTATACAAACATGTACTGCCTAAGCATCATAAACATCTTGCCAAACATATTTCCATTGAGTTCTTTTTAGAAAATAAGGTATATGATATGAGCATCTTCTGAGTTGAAGTGAGACAAAGGTCATTTCTATTGTCAAAGTTGTGATTAATTAATGATAAGTTATCTTCATAATATAATGGTACTTGGAAAGTAGACTATCATATTGCTATTAGAAGGAGAATCCTTGAGATTATATTAAAGGAAAATCACTCCAAAACTATGCATAGTAAGTCATACTAGAATATATGGGTGAAGAAAACCTTCTCATAATCTTGGGTCTTCTACCTTTCTCCTATAAAAATATCTAGATTGATCACATATCTAAACCATCAATGATAAGTCTTCATCGATCATAGGTTCTCTTTTTATCTTTCTCAACTAAGTGATCGACCCAAGTCATAATTTATGTCGAGGCCTATTTTAACCTCACCCAATAAGTTTGAGCCTTGATCAAGATAATGTAGACCATTATTCTTTTCTCCCATGGTTACAAAGGTGACAACAACACACAATTAAGCTTCTTATCAATGATTCCTCAATAAGAGCCAATTTTGAACGCTATAAGGAACTCTTGGTCGATCCTTCCACCAACTAATCCAATGTCAAAAGTCTCTTCCAAGATAGGCCTATCTAATTCGATCCTTAAGTTCCACTACTTGATTGAGATGCCTCATATGAATAATTATAAGAAATTGGCAAGCATCATAATAATAATATAAGATGCAAGATTTGACGAGAGAAATATGCTCCCTCCAATTTTTTTTTCTATCCAATATGAAGACTTTTGATACAAATGCTAATTTTACAAAGCATATGGTTGTATTCTAGACACAAACAAGCTTATATACCACCTCTGACATCCTTATGACATCCGTTAGGTTTTTCCAACCACTCTTTAAACTCAGGAATGGTAGTAATTGTTGAAAGAATGTAATCTTTACTTGATCGATAGTCAATGCCTGAAGTACTCTGCAATAACATTGGTGATTGTTTGACAACTAAGAGGATGAACGACAAGTCTAACTATATTTTGAGATTTGCCAAGTAGTCAATTCATGTTTATTTTTTATAATCAAAATATTCATTAATGACCCACGGCTATTATGATTTTTTGGTTGATATCCAAGAAATCTTTTATGATATTTGTCAACCTTATTTTAGTACAAAAGAAGGACAAATCACTAAGACTAAGCTGCATCAAAGTGAGCAACCTTTTTATTGTCTCAAGATGGTTGCTCCCTTAAGTCAATCACATTGTTGAAGATTATCATTTCTTCAAGTATGATCATTATTTAAGTTGATTGCATTATTGAGATAACAATAGGTAGAAAGACAACCACTTTCTAAGTTTATCGCATCATCTGTGTTGGGAGTGGCCCCTAAGTTGGTCTTATTATCAAGCTAATCACTATTAAAATTGTCATATGTTAAGGCAACCGCTTCGTTCGAGTGTCAAAATGAATACTTGTGGGTTTTAGATACCAATAAATATATACTAATTTGATCATTAGAGAGGTTTTACTAGGCAAATCCTAACAACTTTTACAGGAAGTAAAATATGAGATACAAATATCTGGGACATGAGATTGAAATATGATCATCATTTAAAAAAAAAAAATTCATTATATGAGTTCTAGATACTTTTAAGTCCGTCTTTTTTTCTGGTTGTGATAATACTTAAAAAAAAAAAAGAGTCAAGTTAGACAATTTTGTTGAGTTGAATTGATGATCAATTTTTTTTGGGAAACGTGGGGAGGCACCATATGCATAGGGAAAAATAGAAAATAAAATTGGTTTCCTAAAAGAACTATATAGAAACGTCAAGCGACGATTAAGAGCAAAAACTTAACAAACTGAAAAATCTACGTAAAATTCATGAGACGTTATCACTTAAATGAGATTGTATATCCCCATAAAATGTAGATCCAAGTTCTTAGATGAAGAAGGTCAAATGTTCTCCTTTTTAGCGACGATCCACATGATAGATGATGCGACGATGCACCTCCCTTTGCAGCATAAGTCATTGTAGCTTTCGCACACCATCTCACAGTAGCAAACAAAGAAGGGTCGACTACTTTTTTGCTATCCTTATAAACTACCAAAGAGCTATCAACTGAGAAGGAGAGGGAAGGAGGAGAATAAGAGGAGGCGGCCAAAAGAGGTCTAGCTCATGACCCTTTGGTCCCTCTCCTATTTATAGAAGTCTCTGTCAACTTAACCCTAATGGATCTTGTCATAATGAATACTAGATCTCTATCCAATTACCCTAAGCCTATTAGATTAATGAATCTCTATCCAATAATTACTATTTACTCTTATTGGCTCTCACCCAAAAGCTCTAATAAAATATGGGCTTATCAGATATCCAATAAAACAAAGAATTATCATATATCTCATATGTAATCCTCTACTTGTCGTGATATCTATCATATATATGTGACCCTTTAGGTCCAATACCGAGTTGATCGTGAGTTGTACTTGTTAGAACTCCTTTTAATTCAGCGAATTATTATCCCATGATAATTTACTCAACTCATCAATTATGTATAGGGAAATCTAGGGTGATATTATATGCGTAGCGAAAGAATAGAAAATAAAATTCTCTAAATTTCCTGTATAAAATAATATTTCATTATCGTGCAAAGATTGGTGCACAAAAACCCATAAAACCAAAAATCTACACGTACAAAGGAGATTGTGTTATCGAGGGAGATTGTATATCCCTGAATTTCTATAGATCTGTGGAAGGGGATAAACAAGGTCAACTGTCATCTCTAGCAATGGTCTACACGGTAGAGGCTACGAAGCCGCTCCTCAAATTGCTATACAATCCTCCTCGTAGTGTACACAATGCAATCAAGAAGGGGCTACCCCTTCTTGTTATCCACATATCCTAAATATGAGCTACAGGTTGAGAAGGAGAGAGAGAGAGAAGAATAAGATTTGATAGCCAAAACAATTAGCCCAAGGCCCTATCAACTTAATTCTAATTGATCCTACTATATTGGGTATTGAATCTTCATCCAACTACCCAAGCCTCTTAAATTAGTGGGTCTCTACCCAATAATCTCTAATTAGCTTTTATTAGATCTCATCCGTAAAATCCAATAACTCAAGGGCTTATTGGATATCTAATAAGACAAGGGTTCTAGCGAATATCTTAAGGAAGATCATATATCCCCATAAAAAGTAGATCAAAGTCCTTAGATGAAGAATGTCAAATGTTTGTTATATGAGTTCTAGATACCTAAATATGTCTTCTTTTCTAGTTATGATAATACTTAAAAAAAATTGATAATTTTGTTGAGTTGAATTGATGACCAAATTATTGGGAAACGTGAGGAGACACTATATGCATAAGGAAAAATAGAAAATAAATTGGTTTTTAAAAAATGATATAGGAACGTTATGCGATTGATTGGGAATAAAAACTTAATAAACTGAAAAACTCACGTAAAATTTATGAGACGTTCTCACTTAAGGGAGATCATATATCCCCATAAAACAAATATCCAAGTCCTTGGATGAAGAAGATCAAATGTTATATTCTCTAACAGTGATCCACATGGTAAATGATACAATGATTGTCAATCATAGATGCCCAACAAGCCAATCACGTGAGTGATGACATGTGTGACTTGACACGCAGTGCTTTTGATTATTATATTTTGGTATTTTATCACTATATATATATATATATATATATATATATATATATATATATATATATATATATATATATATATATATATGGGTGCAACTAGTCTCATAGCTGCTTATGTGGAGACACTAGGGATACAATACAAGTGCTCATTGGGGAATGAGTTCACCGATTGATCTGCTTACGAAATGCTGGATAGTTGATGATGCCTTATTGTTAGACAACGATTCCGTAGTCTCAGTGGTGTATTTGGTCCTTAGACTTGAGACACAAAGAATGTCCTATATGAGTGCTCCACTCTTTGATACCATACTTATATGTTTGGATATCCCAAATCTAGCACAATCGGTCTTCGGGAGTGATAGTCAACCTTACGAGGGCTATTGAGTGTTGATAGAGGATTATCCACTCTCGGTATCATAAGAAGAATATCCCATGTATTTTTGCTCAGACAAATCCCTAGCTAGGGTCATTCGGATTGAGAGAGAAAGAGTTCTATAAGAAAATCTGATTAGAGCGAGACTCGAGCAAAAACTGTATGGGTCTGATAGCACCATGCCCGGTATATGATCTCTAAGACATTAGATGGATGAGATACTATAGGTACATGGTAATTGAGGACAGACATGTCTAATGGATTGGATTCACTTGTATCATTTGAGGACTACGACGTAGTGGCCTAGTACGTTCGTAGTCGATTAGTCAAGTGAATTATTATGAAGATAATAATTCATTGAGCTAGAAGGAGTCCTAACATGTATGACTCACGGCCAGCTCGATATTGGGCCTAGAGAGTTACACACATATGGTAGGCGTTACTATGAGTAGAGGTTCAGATATGAGATATCCGCTGGAGCCCCTATCTTATTGGATATCCAATAAGCCCATAAGTTATTGGATCCTATGGATGAGATCAAATAAGAGCCTATAAGAGATTATTGGATAGAGATCCACTAATCTAAGAGGCTTGGATAGTTGAATAGAGATCCAATACCCAATATGGGAGAATCCATTAGAATTAAGTTGTTAGAGGACCTCTATAAATAGGAGGGATTCAATGGTTCATAGGCTAGAGCCTTTTGCTTGCCTCTCTTATTCTCCTCCCCCTCTCCACCTCAAAGCAAGCCTAAAGTTTTGAGCATCGTTGTAGCCCTACTGTGTGGATCACCGCTAGAGAGAAGGGCGCTTGACCTCCTTCACCCTCTTCTAGAGATCTACATGGATTCAAGGATATACGATCTCCCTAGGTAATACAATCTATTCTATACATAGTTTTAAGTTTCGTGGATTTTTACGCATTAATCTTCACACGATGACTAACAAATCTTTAGGGAATTAGGGATTTTGTTTTCTGTTCTTCTGTTGCATATGTGATGTCACCCCCAAGATTTTCCAATAATGATGCACCTCCCTTTGTAGCATAAGTCCTCGCGGGTTTCGCACACCACCTCACAGTAGCAAACAAGGAAGGGTCGACCCCTTATTTGCTATCCTTATGAATCACCAAAGTATCACGGACTTAGTTGGTTTTGCTTAAGTCGTGCGACACCCTTGCATGTCCGTCCGCAAAAGTCAATCTCTCCGAAACCTCCCATGGTCCCTTAGGACCTATAAAAGAGAAAATGGGTTAGAGAAAGCGTCTCACTCGGGATCCACAAGCAAACACTTCATAACCAATGCAAATTATAAATAAATTTTATAAGCTCTAAATGGTTGCACAATAAAGGATCAAAATGGTCCACTACAAACCGAATATATCTCATAAGTATCCACATGACATAACCTTTATTTACAAGCCTAAAACTACCACCAAACTCAACTAAAATGAAGCTATTAAGCCTTCGACCGTCCCTCTATATGTTGTGTAAAGCATGAACATACCAAAAGATATGGACATACACAAGTATTACATCAAACATCTTGTTTATAAGTTTATCCATGATAAAAAGATTATCAGTTGAGGAGGAGAGGGAGGGAGAAGAATAGGAGGATGTGGCCAAAATGGGTCTAGCCCATGATCCTTTGGTCCCTCTCATATAAAAGGTCCTTGTTAACTTAACCTTAAAGGATCATACCCTAGTGGATACTAGATCTCTATCTAATTGCCCTAAGCCTCTTGGATTAATGGATCTCTATCCAATAATTACTATTTGCTCTTATTGGGTCTCACCCAAAAGATCCAATAAAATAGGGGCTTATTAGATATCCAATAAAACAGAAAATTATCGTATATCTCACATGCAATCCTCTACTTATCGTGATATATATTATATGTGTGTGACCCTTTAGGTCTAATACTGAGCTAGCCATGAGTTGTACTTGTAAGAACTTCTTCTGATTTAAAACTCCTTCTGATTTAGTGAATTATCATCCTATGATAATTTATTCAACTCATCAAATTATGTATAGGGAAATCTGTGGTGACATTATATACATACTGGAAAAACATAAAACAAAAATCTCAGAATTTTTCACAGAAAATAAGGTTTAATTATCGTGCAAAGATTGGTGCGCAAAAACCCACAAAACCAAAAAAACTATATGTACATGGGAGATTGTATTACCTAGGAAGATTGTATATCCCTGAATTCCTACAAATCTTTAAGAGAGGATGAAAGAGGTCAATTGTCCTCTTCTCTAGCGATAATCCATATGGTAGGGGATGCGAAGTCGCTTCTCAAATCGTTGTATAATCCTCCTCGCGGTGTGCACCACATAATCAAGAAGGGGCTACCCCTTCTTGTTATCCACACACCCCCAAATAGGGGTTACAAGTTGAGAATGGGAGAGAGAGAGAGAGAGAGAGAGAGATAGAGGAGAATAAGAGGTGGTAACAAAAAGAACCTAGCCCATGGCCCTTTTGTTTCATCCTATTTATAGAGACCCCCTATCAACTTAATCCTAATAGATTCTACTATATTGGATATTGGATCTTCATCCAACTACTCAAGCCCCTTAAATTAGTGGATCTTTACCCAATAATTTTTCATTGGCTCTTATTAGATCTCATCTATAGAATCCAATAACTCAAATGACTTATTGGATATCCAATAACTCAAATGACTTATTAGATATCCAATAACTCAAATGACTTATTGGATATCCAATAACTCAAATGACATATCGGATATCCAATAACTCAAAGGACATATCGGATATCCAATAAGATAAGGGCTCCAACAAATATCTCACATCCGAATCTCTACTCATTGTAACATCTATCATATGTGTGTGACCTTCTAGGCCCAATATCGAGCTGGTCATGAGTCATACCTATCAGAACTCCTTTTGACTTAGTGAATTATTATCTGCATAATAATTCACTCGACTCATCGATAAATGTACTAGGATACTATGCCACAGTCCCTAGATGATATAGAAAAATCTAATCTTTTGGACATATCTATCCTCAGTTATCATGTGGCTATAGTCCCTCATCTATATAATATTCCAAAGATCGTATACCGGACATGGTGCTGTCAGGCTTATATAATTTTTACTCGAGTCTCGTTCAAATTGGATTCTCCTATAGAACTCTTTTACTCTCAATTCGAATGACCCTTGTGAGAGATTTGTCCGAGCAAGAACATATGAGATATTCATCTCATGACACCGAGACCAGATGGTCCTTTATCGACACTCAATATCCCTTGTAAGCTTGGTTGTCACTCTCGATGATTAGTTGTGTTAGATTTACAACTTCCAGACCTATAAATCTGGTATCAAAGAGTTAAAGTTTTCATTCAGGACATCCTTGGTGTCTCAAGTCTAAGGATCGGATACACTACTAAGATGATGAAATCATTATATGATAATAAGACATCATCAACCATCCAGCATTCCGTGGTCGGATCAATTAGTGAACTCATTCCTCAATGAGCACTTACACTGTATCCTTAGTGTCTCCATATATGCAGCTATGAAGTCAGTCACCTTTGTTATATAGATGGATATACAGTACACTAATTTATCTGATTATCTCGGTGTCCCTTTGGAGTAATATGTGACCGAGATTATTTAGGGTTTGTATTTAAAGACGAATCAGTCTCATTATCGTGATCTAATCACGATCCGATTCTTATTATATAGATCCATCGACATCACTATATATATATATATATATATATATATATATATATATATATATATATATATATATATATATATATATATATATATATATATATAAAGTGATAAAATATCAAATAATATAATATGTAAAAAAAGTATATATCATGTCACACGTGTCATCACTCATGTGATTGGCTTGTAGGGCACCTATGACTAGCATTATGGATGTACTATGTCACTACGTCATAGTCCCTAGATGGTATAAGAGGATATAATCCATTAGACCTATCTGTCCTCAGTTACCATATATCTATAGTCCCTCATCCATCTAGTATCTTAGAGATTGTATAGTAGGTATAGTGCTATCAAACATATACGGAATCTACTCGTATTTTGCTCTAATCGGATTCTCCCAGGGCACTCCTCTCTCGATCCGAATGATCTTGGTTAAGGATTTGCTTAAGCAAGAATATACATGATATTCCTCTCATGATACTAAGAGTGAATGATCATTTATCAATACTCAATTGGTCTCGTAAGGTTGACTACCACTCTTGATGATCGATTGTGTCAGATCTAAAACTTCCAAACCTATAAGTATGGTATCAAAGAGTAGAGCACTCATATAGGACATCATTAGTGTTAAGTCTAAGAATCAAATACACAACTGTGATCATTGAATCGTTGTTTGACAATGAGATATCAGTAACCATCTAGTATTCGTAAGCGGATCATTCAATGAACTCATTCTCCAATGAGTACATACACTATATCCTTAGTGTCCCCACATAAGTAACTTTGAGATTAGTTGTCTCAATCATATTGGTGGATATATAGTACACCAATCTCTCTATTTATCTTGATGTCTCTATCGAGTAACATATGACTAGGAATATTTAGTGTCTATGTTTATAGACGAATTAGTCTCATTATCATGATCTATTTCTCATTGTATAGATCTAAGGACATTACAAAATATCAAGCATGTAATATAAAGTGAGAAAATACCATGATAACAATAATAACTAAAAAAACTATATAACATGTCGTGTCATCACTTACGTGATTAATTTATAAAACACATGTAACTAGCACAAATTTGATCTAAGAAAATTTATTCACACTTAAAACATGAGTAAATATGATCACTTTACCATATGTGATATATTTGTCTAAGATAAAAAGATATTTAAAGTATTATATACATCTCAAAACATTATCGTTATACATGATACGTCCACCCATAATATAAAAAAAAAACATCCGATGTGATCAAACCATCGACTATATGTGATGCATTCACCTCGAACAAAAAAAATCCAAAGTACGTTATACAATCAAAGCATTTTGTTTGAGTGTAATGCATCCATCCAAAATAAAGAAGCACCTATTATTTTTTATCAATCCAGATTTGGCACATGGTATTTAGTCAGCTACTCAAGTATGCTTTTCATTCCAAACTTATTAAACAAATGTTTTTCATACTTTGTCACTTATAGACATATTAACTTGATCATCGAGAATAATTATTGGACAAACGCCCGAAGTAATATTTTGTAAGAAGTGAGGTATGTAATTCATACTTCTTTCGCCCTCAAACAAAAGCGATATATATATATATATATATATATATATATATATATATGTATATATATATATGTATATATATATATGTATATATATATATGTATATATATATATGTATATATATATATGTATATATATATATGTGTATATATATATATGTATATATATATATGTGTATATATATATATGTATATATATATATGTATATATATATATGTATATATATATATGTATATATATATGTATATATATATATGTATATATATATATGTATATATATATATGTATGTATATATATATATGTATATATATATATATATGTATGTATGTATGTATATAATACATGAGATAGATGTTTTTCACTTAAGAATTAAGTTCCAAATAATCAATAATCTTTCCTCTTTTAGATGTGACAATACTTAAAAATCTAAAACCTGTGATACATTCATCTAAAATAAAAAAAAAAGTATCTATTATGTTTTGTCAATCTAAGTTTTGACATCTCGAATCAACACATATAGGTATGCCACATTAGCTACCAGATATGACAAGTAGCATATTGGATACCACATGAATTGAACATTTAAAGTAAATTTGATCTTCCAAGGAGTTTTACTAGATAAGCTCTTATCAATCTTTTGCAAGAAATAATATTTGAGATACGGACATCTACTGCCCCTCAAACACAAGTGAGATAGAGGAGGATACAAGTGTTTTTCACCTTCGTAAATATTTATCTCCCGTCTAAGTTATAAATAATCTTTTCTCTTTTGGATACGATGAAAAATGGGTTAGAATTTGACTATATCATATATTAATTTTAAATTGATTCTACAAAGTCTCGATTGAGATATTGGAGTTAATTTTTTTATTTTTATTAAAAATTATTCCATGATCAATTAGATTGGGTCATATTTAATTGGTTATGTATATGCACCTGTAACTATATCCTCAGCTCAGCCAATTGCTAATTAACATGCATTCACATAATTACATGTGCTTGTAATAACATACTTACCCATATAAATTTAAATATATGCACTATAATAACAATACATTGCATGTCGACGTATTATTTCTTCCTGAGTTCTATTATTACGTACCAACTTTTTTACTTTTGACACGAGACTGATATTAATATTAATAAAGGTAACATTGTCCTATAATCAAAACTTGATGCTACACACCAACTTGACAGAAAAAGATAAAGCATATTGATAAGTCTACCATGCCAATCCAAAATCAAAAACAGAAAATATTTTTTGAATATTTTTTTATTCAAGAAATATTTTACTGACAATGAGAAGAGATTTTCAGCTATATAAAAAGAAATCCTTCCGTAGTAGAATATATTTTCTCTCTCCTTCACTTTAAATATATATATATATATATATCTCTTTTCTATTGAGATTTTGTTGCAAATCGTTATTGATTAACTTGAGCACAAAAGGAACACAGGAGTTTTTTCGATAAAAATCTTTTTCTTACAAGAAAAAATACGAAGAGATCTATGTCACTCGTACCCTTTAAAGTTTGTGTTGCTAAATGAAAGACCATTAAGATTTAAAATTTGGATGAGGTTAGACTATTTTTCAAACTTAAATCAATAAAAATTATCAAATATGTTACCCCCAACTTAATATATATAGATATATAATAATTAATTAATTAAACAAATTAAGGGAAGATAGAAATAATGGTAAGATAAAAAGAGTTTATTGGTCTCTCTCTACTTCTTTCGTGAAGAGTCCAGGATAGATAGTTTTTCCGCGGAGGAGAACTAGTTTATCCATTATTGCTCGTAGCAAGAGACATTTATACAAAGTTGAAGACAATATCACATATGAATTAATAGGTTCATCGATTCATGTGGATGGTGATCTATCGGTGTTTCAATTCATCGGATCAATCTTATATGGATTCTAATACCGACGAAGGCTTTTCTTCTATACTTGGATTGAAGAGTAGGAGACCTGGGCGATGGGTGAGGGATGGATCTATCAATTATTTTGATTTGTTTATCTCACCCCAACCACTGATTTTTGACCTTTTCTGGAATGGATTTCTTTAAAAAAAATTGACTATTCATTAAAAAAAAAAGTCAATCATTTTCCTTTTTTATATATCCATTGAGAAAAAAAGATGTCGTATTGAGTGGACCAAATACGGGTTGCTTAGGACTTCCATAGATGTGAAAATATCTTAGTAGTAGTAGCTCGAGAGGTGGATAACCCATTGGTTGGAAAGCTTAAGGGATCAATGTCATAACTCGTCATATCCAACAGGAAGTATTCCGTGCTGAGCCACCCTCTGTGGCAAGAGCTTCGAAAGAGATATCCACTTCCTCAGTGTCTCTGATCGACCAACCAAAGCTAAAATGTTAGATGAGCTACGAGTTTACTTAAGAAGGTCTGGCTGAGGCAATGAAAGGACTCTTCAATAACTTTGACTCATAAGAGCAATATCTAGTAAGTCGATGAAAAAACACAGTCTTGTCTCAACTATAACTGTCCTCTATCAACAATCCACAAACGCTTGACACCCCAACACAACTAGAAAAGTGCAGCAGCGAGTTCTCTATTATAGATATTAGAATTAGCTTAGCTATTAGGAATTGCTGTGAGACTCTTAAGCTTCCAAGGGGAGGAGGAAGGGAAGGAGAGGAATCAGGTAATCTTTGACTATTTGGAAGGTCAGGGAATGAGATCAGTAGAAAGATAGTCTAGCAGGAGTAGAAAGGCTTAACTAGTCTAGCATTAATCTCGGATAGGGAAGGGAAATAAAGAAATATAGCACTAAACTATTTTCCATAGGTAGCAATCAATATTCATTGAAGTTGATAATGTTTTCGAAGGCCAACCTATATCATTTTTTTGGCACCTAATAATTGTTTTCGAACTCTCAATTCAAACAAAAGTAACAACAATTATATTTTTATGGCTTTATAGTGATTTCCTTCGTTCATAATGAATAGATATGAGCTACTAAGCAACAAAGAGAGAGAGAGAGAGAGAGAGATCCTATCTTTATCTCTCTCTCTCTCTCTCTTTAAAAACAAGGCAAGTCGGTATAGTATAGGAGAGCAAAACTAAGTAGGCCTCATAGTTTCCAATCCTCTTGGAAGACACTTTAGCCATTGAAGCACTTCACATAGAAGAAAAGCTAGCTGATGACAGTCATGAATTTTTTTAAGTTAAAGCAAAACAAAGTGTCGTTTTCTTTCTGATTTTAAAGTTCTCGAGTCTTTCATGTTTACATCTCTGACTCCTTTTCAGAAAAGAGATTGTTCAATAGAATCGAGGATGTTTTTGACTTTCTAATTAATCCTATTGACTCAAAATGTATGAATTTTCTGAGCTATCAAAAATTATTTTTTTTTTGCTTTTGACTTCGTGTCATTTGATCTCGAGAAACTGAATTATTCTCCATATTAAGTTTTTTTTTAATTATAAATATAATATTTTCTATAAGAAAAGTAATCTCTGAGATTTGAAAATAACATACTTAACTTTATAAATATAATAAAAAAATATAGCCTGTCCTATATAAGTATCTCTTGATACTTATAGATCCATAAATATAATGATATTGACGGCAGATTCATAAATATAATGATATTGATGGCAGATTTTTATGAGACATTAAGATGGATTAGAGTCTCAATATCTTTCCTAATATATTTAGATGGTGTGGTGTGTATATAACTAACTTTGTAAAATAATAATGGACTCGAGAGGGATATATCTAACTTTGTAAAATAACTTCTCTCTACTAAATTAAAATTTAAAGGGACGAATGTCACAATAATCGACTCGAGAGGGACATATGAGCAATATTGGCATAATAATCTAACAGCAATGGCTTTACTCGCAATATAATTGCGAACGCCGTTCCATTCCCTCTCCTTTCTCAGATCTTGGTATTCCCCTTTCTTCCTTGTCTCGAGGGATAGACACGAGGAGGGGGGGAGAGAGAGTGGAGAGAAGAGGAGATGTTCAAGTTCTTGAAGGGAGTGGTGGGCGGATCTGGGACGGGACCTAAGGATCTGCCCTACAACATCGGCGAGCCGTACCCGTCCGCCTGGGGCTCCTGGACTCACCAACGCGGCACCTCCAAGGTTAAGATCCCTTCTTGATCTGTGCTCTCATGAATTTTTCTTGTCTTGGTTCTTGGAACACTCGGAATCTTCAGCTGTTCTTGTGCGTTTCTTGGTGCGTTGGGGTTACCAAGAAGTTCTTCTTCCGCTTGGAATCGTGAATAGTCGGATTGTTATCGGGGTCGGATGGATCAGACCCAAAGTGTTAAAATAGTTCTTCTATTCGTTATTTGGACTAGAAACTTGAATTCAGTTTAGTTATGCATTGTTCTTTTAGGCTTATTGTTCTGGATGGATGCTATCATGAATGAAATGGTGATCGCTTGTTGAAAGAAATCGATGGGAAGTTCTTTTCAAGATCGTGCTTTCATTTCAAAGATTTGCATCTAAACCTGAATTTCCAGCCTCTTCTTTTCAAGAAGGGGTTAATTAAGCACTGAGTCTATCTATGTGTAGCAAAACCTCATACCGTGGCATGCACATAAGAACAAGATATCAAAATTTATCAGATTTGCTAGGATCACATTGAATTTAGTCATCATAAATAGAATAATGATCGATTGTTGTTTGAAAGAAATGGACAGAGAGTTTTCGTCAATGTTGTGCTTCATTTAGAAGATTTGCATCTGAACCTAAATTGCCAGCATCATCTTTTCAAGAAGGGGTTAATCGAGCACTGTAGACTTTGTGTAGCAAAACCTCATACCATGGTGTGCACATAAGAACAAGATACCAAAGTTTGTCAGGTTTGTTATGGATCACATTGGATTTAGCCATCATGAATAAAATAATGATTGATTGTTGTTTGAAGAAAATGGATGGGAAGTTTTTCTCAAGGTTGTGCTTTCATTTAAAAGATTTGCATGTAAACCTAAATTTCCAGCCTCTTAGTCTCACGAATGGGTTAATTAAGCACTTCGTCTATGTGTCATGAAGTATCTAATATCTATCGTGGCATGCACATAAGAACAATAAAACGATTCCTTTAGATTTGTTATGGATCACATTGGATTTATCCATTATGGGTAAAATAATGATTGATTGTTGTTTGAAGGAAATGGATGGGAAGTCTTCCTCAAGCTTGTGCTTCATTTTAAAAAAAGTTGCATCTAAACCTGAATTGCTAGCCTCATCTTCTCAAGAAGGAATTATTTAAGCACTCTAGACTGTATAGCAAAACCTGATACTGTGGAATGCACATAAGAACAAAATATCAAATTTTGTCATGTTTGTTATGGATCACATTGGATTTAGCCATCATGAATAGAATGATTATTGACTGATGTCTGAAGGGAATGGATTTTAAGGTTATCTCAATGTTGTGCTTTCATATAAAAGATTTGCATCTAAACCTAAATTGCTAGCCTCATCTTTAACAAGGGGTTAATCAAGCATTGTTGACCATGTGTAGCAAAACCTGATACCTTGGCATGCACATAAGAATAAGATGCCAAATTTTGTCAGGCTTGTTATGGATCACATTTGATTTAGCCATCGTTAATAGAATATTAATTGATTGTTGTTTGAAGGAAATGGATGGGAAGTTTTTCTCAAGGTTGTGCTTCGTTTTGAAGATTTGCATTAAAACCTAAATTAAGCACCATAGTCTATGTTTTAACAGATGAATTGTTTTGACAACACTTAAACAAATAGAATTAAGGAAAAAAATCTTGAGACGTATTGGATGGAAAATAAATAGAAAATATGAAAAGTATATAGAAGGAAAAGATGTAACAGGGCATGCCACTTGTAGAAAAACTTTATTCTTAATAGTTTTGTAGGCGGGATATGATGGACCAAATATATTTGGCCAGGAGCAATAATAGAGGATATTGCAAATTTAGCTCTGTTATATCTGATTTTTGTAATTTGACAAGATATAAAATAAAATTTTATTCTTTGAAGCTCTTTAATCTAAATGTCATGAAGAAAACAAAAACAAGCATTCTTTGCTATTTATTTGTTTAAGTTCTTAGAAGCTGGTAACAGATGTTTCTGGTTTTATACATCAAATCAGAATCTTAATTCAATGGTCCTTATTTTCTTAAGGTTAGAGCTTCATTTTCAACCTTGTAGTAACATTTTAGTTATTCTTGGAGATGAGATTTGTGCCAGACTATTTAGTTCGTAAGATTCTGTAACAAAATACATATGGTTTATGTGAACCTGAGCCATGTAAACAAATATTTCATTAGACATGATACATTTCCAATCAATATCCAGCCCTACCTGGTAGCCCTCCTGATTCAATAACAATTGAGCCCCACTTGATGTCACTCTGAGGTTCACTCCTAATTGGAAGAGGATAGGAAACATGTAGCTTCATATTTGGGTAGTGTTTATCTATATCCAGATTGAGTCAATGGGAAACATGATATGACTATGTTTGGGAAAAGATCAAATAGGGCCGAACCTACTTTTAATAGGATCAGCCTTCTTTAGTATGATGTCCTAAATCTTACAAGAATTAGGAACCTATTAATATTTTCAATGTTGGAGGGTCTCTAGAGTCGTATGTAAAGTAAAATTAGTGTTCGCAAACTCTGATATGGGTTTATTATAGGAAAATTAAGTTATTTTCCTATATAAAATTATATCAGGGGAGATATAGAGTGCTGTAATAAGATTTTTCAGGAATACATGGCTAATTTTTCATCTCTTGTATGATGGTAAGCCTTGTTAGTCTGACTTGTGTATGAATAGGAGAGGAAAAGGATGAACTCATAAAAATGGTTATTGTAACCCATAAAGCTTTCAATCAAATTAGAACCCATGTTATTACTAACACTCTCTACTATTCCCCTTTGTCTTCTTCTCTTTTTTACTTTTTTCTTTTGTCTCCTTATTTTTCTTATAATCTCTTTCTTGGAGGACTTTATTTTATTTTTTAAAGAAGGTTCTTGATAGAAGGGTAAAACATTTTGGCTCTTGATAGATTAGCTTTGATGATGTATTCTTGTTTCTTTTTGAAGTTTGTGAACCATTGTAAGTCGGCAGCTCTTTGCTTCGTTGAGCACGGTAATCTAGTCTAGGTATTTTGAAAAATCTGTAATCTAGTTAAGGTTAAGAAGTAGGAAATCTACCATCAGGTTTTATTATTATATTGAAGTGCGCTAGTATGTCATCGGTGAATTGTGTGTTTATTTTCAATTCATTGGAAATTATATTTGCTTGTTATAACCTTAAAGATCGTGCTGTATAATTTTGTTATTTTTCAACCTATTCCTAGTTTTGTTTCTTTCTTATACATCTATTATTTTATGTGTTTCCAGGAAGATGGATCGTCTGTATCAATTTTTTCTCTTTCAGGAAGTAGCAGTCAAGATGGTCACTTGGCGGCTGGTCGCAACGGTGTTAAGCGCTTGCGCACAGTAAATTATTCTACTTTTACTTGTAGATTTCAGTCTCCCACTCATTTGGCTTTGGATCAGATGATGCCATTACAATGTCTTCTTTTGTTATTCTCTACTCGGAGGGGATGATGCATGTCCTTTCCTGTAGTTTATGCTTCTCCCCTCTATTTAATTTTCCTCCTTTTTTGTTTTATCTTTTCTTGCTTATGTTGCTATCCTTTGTTACCTAGATTATATGTTTTCGTAAGTATTTGCATACTTTAGTTAATTGGATCAGACAGTCTGTGTCCCAATCATTTGCTTTTATCTATTGACTCACAGGATAGGGCAGACATATCTGAATAACCCAATTGGATTTTATAAATATTGAAGTTACATATTATTGGTGTGTGCATGAATTAGCGTTGTTCTAATACAGAACATGTTCAAATAAATATGTTGATATCATTAGTAGAATATCTAGTTCCATATTTTTCTGGTTTTTCTGATTGGCAACTATAGCAAAATTATTTTAGTGACATATATGGAACATATATATAAAAAATATATATATAATCTTTTTATATATAAATATATATTTATTAAATATATATATTAAATATGGTTTTAAATATATATATAAATAAATATAAAAATATATATATATATATGGTTTTATATATATAAAATATATATATATAATCTTTTTATATATAAATATATATTTATTAAATTTATATATATATAAAAACAAGGCTACGCCGCTCCGCCTAGGAGAAGAGAGAGGCAACATCACCGAATTATATATATATATATATATATATATACTGAGCGGTATACCGAACGGTATACTGCTCGGTATACAGTATCGTACCGTACCAAGCGAACGTCGAAACTTTGGTATGGTATGAAATTGCGAACCTTGCTTTGTCTACAATGCAGAATATTTGTTGGTATATTGTTGACTTCATATTTGTTATTTGAGCATTAATTATTTCTGGTTGACATAAAATGATGGTTATCTTCTGTCATCTTAATTTCTTGTAAACTTGTCTACTTGTTTGCATTGATATTATTAAAAAATGTCTAGTGCATTAGGCTCCTGCCAATTTGGGGTTTAGTGATGACCAATGTATGCAGTCTTGCTTTCAAGCCAAGAGATTATTTCCATGAATCCTTGAAACCTAGGTCACAAAGGATTACCTGTATTCTAGCATCAACATTCATTCTTCATAAGTTGTTTTTAAAAATGATTTTTTTGTTGATCTTATTATCATGATTATGAACTGTAGCTAGCAACTCTTTAATCGCCTTGACACATTTAGATCTGTTATTATAATTTAACAATTTATACCTTTTCTCTTTTGTTGCCAGGAGTCTTGAGTCTCTTGATTATTGCATGTTTACAAGATATCCGCTTTATCCTTCCTGCACTTTGTTGCATTCTTTCAATGTTCTAATTTGCATAAGGGTGATATTATTTCTTCCAGGTCAGGCATCCAAACATCTTATCTTTCCTACATAGTAGCGAGGCTGAAATTTCAGATGGATCTACCATGAAACATACAATCTACATTGTGACAGAACCGGTTATGCCTCTTTCAGAAAAGATAAAGGAATTAAATTTAACCGGTACACAAAGGTGTGCAGACTTCTTTTCTTCGTTGTGGTTATATTAAACAATTATTGTAGTCATCAAATATTGTGGAGGCTTATTGACTAGATTGTACCACTGTAAGAAGGTTTAACTTACTGCCTGTTTGGCATCATAACTCTGCTGCCAAAGTTGAAGTTTCATGTCCTTGCTGCACGTAATTTTTCTTGCAGTTTATCCTTCTGAGCAAATAGATTTTGTCTGATTTGCTTAATCTAGCATCTTTGTTTAATGGGATTAACTTGAGGGATAAATTGACTTATGATGTCTTTTGGCAATGATGGACATGCTCTGTTTTTGTGGCAATCTTTTTTTTTAAATTAGGTAATAATATGTTATGCTCAAGTCGTGGTGTTTAGATTCTGCATTTGACATCTTTGGTAATATCTTTTTATCTAAATTTTGTAATGACTTGTGCGTGGTGTTTAGATTCTGCATTTGACATCTTTGCCCCTTAATTTTGTGACCAAACTATGCTATTTTTTCTGTATCCCATTGTATTATGAACTAAATAACTTTGCTTGCAGGGATGAGTATTTTGCTTGGGGCCTGCACCAGATATCTAAAGCTGTGAGCTTTCTGAATAATGATTGCAAACTTGTATGTAATATCCCTCTTAGACTCCATCATATTTTACCGAATTTTAAGTTTATTTCTATCTGAATCTAGCAAATAGTGTGGTTAGTTCCTGATCTTACTATAAAGTATAAATGATTATGCATCTTGTTTTTCTCCCCTTGAAATTCTGTACATTATGCATAGTTGATTAATTATGTTCTGTGAGGAACTTTCTCTGACATGTAAGTTCTGTGAAGATCTGACTTTATTGTCTACATATCAGAAATTTGACTGATACAACAGATTTTAAGTTAGATTTTGTCCATATCTTCAGTTACCTTTCTGATAAAAGATCTTGTTGTTGACTGTTTGACATTGTTTAACTTATTTGGATATAGTGACTTGATTCATGCATTTTGTGGTGTTTCTCATTTTGTTGTTTTAAGAAAAGAAGAAATATGAAGCTTGGAGATCACAACCTAACTCCGCTATTGATATCAAAAACTATTTGTCCATTCATAAAGAAGAGACTCAGAGTCTCAGAAACTCTTGCATCAGATAGATACAAGTTTAATAGTTATTATTATATACATAGAAAATTCTTCAAAATGTTTAAGACAATGGAAATCTTCATTGAACAAAAGAAGATGTTCATTACCATATATTTTCCATCTTTATTGTGAAGTTGTTTGTTTAAAAAAACCCAACTGCTTCCTAAGTGGCTTGATTGTGTTATTTTCTAGGACTGTCATCTTTTTCCTTGTGAACATAACTAAAGGATTGGTTGAAAATTTCCATTTCATAAATGTGGGTGCTAGCTTTCTTAAATCATAACTATTCACCCGTATGTGTTGATTGAAGTTTTGAGGCTTCTTGAACCTCATTATCTTTTATTCAAGTTCACCAGCATATGTTGATTGAAATTTCGAGTCCTCTTGCACTTTGTTATCTTTTTATTCAATGGGCATAGTTATTTTATTGATGGGGTATAACAAGAAATGTAACCTTTAAGAATAATCATGCTGACAATCTTGTGGTACTTATGCAATTCCAGGTTCATGGTAATGTGTGCTTGGCTAGTGTTGTGGTGACTCCAACTTTAGATTGGAAGCTTCATGCCTTTGATGTGCTATCTGAATTTGATGGGAATAGTGAAGCTTCTAACAGTGCAATGCTGGTATTTTCTGTCCCGCTTGTCACTATATTATTTAATTAAAATGACATGCTTTAGTATGTAAACCTATCTGCTGATCTTCTGATAATATGTCAAGCTACTACCAAAGATCTCACAAATTGAAGATTGGAACAAGCTTCCTGCATTTTGTTCCCTTCTTTGTTGAATAACTGTTGTTAATGAGAAAAGATTTGAAAAAACATTTAGATGTGGAAATTAAAGGTAGCAGCAACTTATTTTACTTTGGAAGTTGGAACTAGGTGGTCACACTGTGAGACTTGCTGCTGTGGTACAAAATTCGAGCTTAACTAAGCTGTAAACTTTGCTTATGTCAATATATAAGGAGTACTGATTACGAATACATTCTATTTGACATGTCTTTTGGTAGGAATAATTGTCTTAGCAGGTTAGGACTGATTTGGCATCACTCCTCTAGATGTGCAAATTATAGCTCTCCTTAGATACTGTTTTTCACTGCTAATGAGGGCAGGACTCTTTCTCAATTTATAGTAAACAGTGGTATTTGCCTCTTAATGATTGGGATGTTTCCAAATGAAGTACGTAAATTTGTGTTTTCCTTTTATCTAGGCTTTTGGACCTCTTTTTTCCTATGTAACACTTCATCCTTGCTCATCTTTTCTTTCCCTCTCAATTATCTCTTTACTTTCCTACCATAGCTTCTTTACTGAAACATAGTTGTAATGACTTGCCAGAAGAAACACAACAATCTGACATCAACAAAGAACACCAGGGATAAGTTGTATATTGACTTTGTGGACATCAATGGGGCAAAATTGAAAGTTCAAGAGCATCTGAATTAGGTTTTGTTAGGGTCTTCAAGTATTAATTCTTATCTTGGAGTAATTTTAGTTATTTCTATATGGTGTATGTGGACCATAATTCTGAAGACATTTGGTTTTAGTAAGATTCTTGTTAGGTTTAGGTATTAGTCTTCTTCAGACAAAGAATGATATAATTTTTTTCTTTAGTTGCTATCTGATTTCTTATTTTGTGGTCCACGAGTAATAGAATCATTATAGTCAATTGTGAAAAAAACAGATTTTCTGCCTTTCTAGTGATGGGGAATGTTTTAGAATGAAATAAGTTACACTAGTTTGTGTTTTCCTTTCCCGTATGTCATCGGGCCTCCTCTCCCTGTTGGATTTTAGTTCCATGCTTGTCTCCAATCTTCTCATTTCCCTCTGTTCTTCTGTTCTTTACCTCTTAATGCTCATAACAACCTAATTACCTCACTTCTTTATGGGAAACATAGTTGCATTGACTCATTTACTGAAGTGTTTTTGACTCATTTACTGAAGTGGCTTTTACATTTTCTGCAATAATCATATTGCTGTTTGGTCACTTAAAAGCCTTCTTATTGTTTAGATATGATCATGGCAATATTTTCTGTTGCATAACGGATTGACCCAAATGTGAAATTAAAGATGCCTTGTGATGCATCTACAATGACCGTGTGTCCTTTATTTCGTTTGTATTAGACCCAAATATGGAAGGACCAAAGCCTGGAAGTATCAGCAGGGAGGATGATGAAATGCAACATTGACTGATGACTTAAGATTATAATCTAAGGTTCAGTAGGTTGAGCAGTAGTGGTGATTGGTTTCTATAGTGATGATCCGTAATGGTTGTGGTAGCAATGACAAATGTGGTGATGGTGGCGGTGAGGTGGTTGTGTCAACAATGGTGGTGGTGATGGCAGTGTAGACAACAATGATAGTGTCAGTTCTGGTAGCAACGAGCATCAGGGTTAATTGGTTCCTCCGAAAGTATTATAAGTAGCAAAGTCATAACCTCCTTTTCAGAGTTTTTTTTTTTTTTTCAAAATAATTCCTTTCAAAATGTGTTACCAAGCTACCAAAAGTTTGCTATAAGATCTTTTTTCGGTTTAAAAGCTGAAATTTTTAAAAAAATATTTTACTCTCCAAATGCCAACCATTAAAACTAATCAGATTATATCCATGGTCATGGGTAGGTCTTCTGGTGAGCCATTCAATGACAAGTTGGCTCCATTATGAAATCATCATATTGTATTTGTTGATTGAATATCTATATATCCAACAATTTAGAGATGTGATCATGTGTAGCAAAGGCAGATGTTATTTGCATCTTGATTAAATTAGGTTGGATGTTACTTTCCAATAATGTATTCAGTATAAAAATAAAACTACTCAGGATCTCATATTTAATATGGACTACTCGTGTAGTATGATTTCACTTAATTGTTAGGCATGACTTAACACTAAAGTAGGTTTAGGATCCTGAGCTTTTCATCCGATTAAGAGAAGTTTCAATTTCAATTTTATTTAAATTGGGAGAGATGGCTGAGTGCACTAAAGCAGCGGATTGCTAATCTATTGTCTTGGGAAAGTATGATTTCTCCCATTTGAATAATCAGTATCATATCATGTTCCATATGTGTATATATATGTATATATTTTATATATGCCAGAATCCTCTTTTATTTATTGTATGAAGCTAGGATCAGATGGGTTATCACCGTACTTCTTTTCATCTCTTCAGTGGCTACTCCATTCTTTGATAAAAACTAACCAAATCTTCTGGATTGTAAACTTATCTTGAACACTTTAGCTATAACTGTGTGACACATAGCAACTCAAGTTTGAGAACTTCTGGCCCAAGCTTGAACATGTTTGGGCTTTGTCAGAAGTCAGGTGTCCCTCTTTATTCCATTTAGACCATTAGACCATTAGACTATTAGACCATTTTGACCATCTTTTTTCTGGCATTGCGAGAAGATTTAAGTATCAGATCATCATTACCAGTGTATGTTGTCACTGTGTAATATTTTGGTATTTCAGATCTTACTTGTGCAAATGATTTGTTGGTTAACCACTGCATTCTAACAATTTTTTGTTAAACATAAGTGGATGTTGAATTGATGAATCTTTTGCCATTTAATGGAAATTATGTGGTAATTGATGTCAATTATTTCATGGAGACTGCACTAGTTTCTTCTTTCTCTGGTTGTAGTGAAACATTCAAAAGTAGATTTGTGTCTTATACTTTTCTGTCTCTATGATGTGTGTCTCATGGTCATATGGTTACAGCTAATGTGGTATTTCTGACTTATTGTACATATTACGCAGCAATATGAGTGGCTTATTGGATCACAATATAAGCCAATGGAGTTAGTAAAGTCAGACTGGGGAAGTATTAGAAAATCACCTCCTTGGGCTATTGATTCATGGGGACTCGGTGAGTAAAATTTTCAACTACTTGATGTTAGTTCATTGTCTTTGCGTGTGTATGCTGCTGAATCTTTCCAGAAACTTTTGACCTTTGCTTACTGACATGTACTTCTTGAAACTTGTGTACCATTCATGGAACTCCTATTCTTTGCATGTAAGTTGTTCCATGGGATCCACTGATGCTGTAGACTCAAATTGTGACTCAATGTTGATTTAGCTGAAAGTGGGAGAATCAGAATAAGGACTATCTTAGAGGCTGGGAGTTTCGGAAGCCCATGAATTTAAGGATAATGGAAATCAAACTTTGAACCTATGCGATTTCCTCTATGGTTGTTGTAGACTCAACTTAACTGCCTAATGCTATAATTACCCTGCTTATTGAAAAATCATTATGTAAAAACTTGAAGTACAAGTGTCATGGGGCTGGGATTAGCTATTTGAATCAGTTAGTTGATTAACTTAGCTGGTCTGGTTCATCATGCAAAGTCATAACTTGCTTGTTGAATTGGTTGTGGTATCAAGATAGAATCTTGAACCATTAGCTGAATTGATGACAAGAAATGATAAAAGAATTAACTTTAAATTGATTTATTAATGTTGACAAATTTCTTTGGGTCAACATTACCGGTCTATTGGTTCGTTGGGTCAACATCACTATGGCTTGTGCCTCTGAACATTGTGTATACTCAATTTTTAAAAAAATTC
Source organism: Musa acuminata AAA Group (assembly GCF_036884655.1). Lineage (NCBI taxonomy): Eukaryota > Viridiplantae > Streptophyta > Magnoliopsida > Zingiberales > Musaceae > Musa > Musa acuminata. The sequence continues at coordinate 12,798,066 of NC_088357.1, read as the reverse complement.
GGTCACATGTGCCGGCATACTGAGACATACTTAAGTCAGCATGTACCGGACCCATGCCAATCTGGCTAGACCCTAGCACCGGTCCAGAACCCAAAACATTAGATATATTAAGAAGTAGGAACCAAGGTCTGTCGTACCGAAGAATACCGCCTGTACCGGGCGGTACATACCAGTCCGACAGGTTACCGGTACATGGACCGCCCGGTACCGCTACAATGCTACAGTACTATACTGTAGCGCTACTACAGTATGAAAACATACAAAATTATTCGATATACCAGGGCGTACCGCTCGGTACGCCCTGATGTACCACTCAGTACACTGGTACTGTACCGTACCGAGCCCGGGTCGAAACGCCGCTATGGTACGGTACAGTGAACCTTGGTAGGAACTATGAATAATATCTTAGCATCCGCAAGATATTGAGATATATGATTCTTGCAACTAAGATGGTTTGTTTGTGAATGTAGTAGTTTTGTAGCTCGCATAACTTCGGTTAGCTCTAAGGATTATTGTATGATAACTTATGACCTGTTTCAGGATGTTTGATATATGAGCTGTTTTCTGGAATGAAGTTGTCCAAAACAGAAGAGCTTCGTAACACCTCTTTCATTCCAAAGGTTAGTAATAGTAAAATCATTTACTGTTTATAGTAGTTCTTTCTTGGACAAATTTGTGTAAAAAGCTTTTCTGTGGGATTTTGGAAACGTCTTGGATTAGTGGTACTAACCATTATGTTACTTTGATACTATTGTGTCTTGTCTGAAACTTTATGGAAATGTTTCTAAGTGTAATATAATGTTAAATGCGTGTAAGCCACAATGGCAATTTCATGCTGTTTTCTTGTCTCTCAGTCTCTACTTCCAGATTATCAGAGGCTTTTGAGTTCCACACCTTCTCGCAGACTGAATCCATTAAAGCTTATTGACAACAGTGGTGAGTTTGTTTTCTTGCTTATATGACATCTCTATTGGCATTAATTATACGAAAATCATTTTATGCCCAATGCTACAAATAGAAGCTTCTAGACTAGAGGTGTTCACATGGAGGACTGCTTGAAGATAATCCTAGCACCCATGAACCAGGAGAGCAAATCTAAAGTGAATTTTAGCCTTTTTAATACCCAATCTTTTCTGGAAGGGTCAATTGATACTTGCTTCATCCTATTGGAGCCCAGAATGAAATTGGTGGGTTAGAAGGCATCCTCCTAGAGGAAACTAGTGGTAAATATTCTTGACACTGTGCAAGAGAGGGACTGTCCCTATCTTGTTTCTTATTGAGGATAGTAGGAATATTATTATGATGATAGGAGCCAAGTCACCACATTTTCCGGATTGGCTTCTATGACACATTCTCTATATTGGCTTCTTTGGCCTTGAAGAATAATAAAAGGATTGCATCACCATCTCTTGTGCAACGCTCTCTCCTCTAAAGGTATATAGATTGTGAATTTAAGCTATATCATCACCTAAACTGTTTCATATTGCTCCCTTTTCTCTCTACTGTATAATTGATACAAAATCTACCTTTAATCATCCTTTCAACCATCTAGTGGTATGGAAGTGGAGATGTAATAGCATAATGCCACATTTTTTTCCTTATCTGTTTTTGAGGATTGTGGTAAGGACGCTTGATTGAGCATAAGCAACTAATAAGTCACTGTTCAAAATTGATTCATTTGTGGGTTGATTATATCTTTTATTAGCATTCTAGATCCTGTCATTCACTTAGCCTATAGTATTTGTATGTCGGTGGCTGAACTGAAAAACTTAGTGCAACGGTTGTCTTATCATTGATGGTCTCTTGGATTCTGCATGATTTAACATATTCAGTAATTGGAACAATTAATGATTTTTTTGTTCATATTTTTCTGTAATAACTTTTCTGGTGGTGCTGCTGATCTGTGTTATTTCAGTTTTTCATTGGTTGGTCCGAACCTACTATTTTGTTTTCTTTTGAGCTTTGTATAGCATAACTTAGGGTGTTTGCCTCAAGATTTAAAAAAGAAGAAACATATCTGACCCTTGATATCCTTGTTATCAGAATATTTTCATAATAAGTTGGTGGAGACCATCCAATTTATGGAAATCCTGAACTTGAAGGATAGCGTTGAGAAAGACTCCTTTTTTCGGAAGCTTCCAAACCTAGCTGAACAGCTTCCTCGTCAAATTGTGCTGAAAAAGGTCCCTGAAAATGCACTATTGCCATGTGATTACATTGTCTAAAATTATTATGCCTGCGAAGCAACTTATATAATTTTTTGCTGCTCCAGTTGCTTCCATTGCTGTCTTCCGCCTTAGAATTTGGGTCAGCTGCTGCTCCTGCCTTAACTGCATTATTGAAAATGGGTTCATGGCTATCAACTGAGGAGTTCAACATCAAGGTTAGTTTGTCAATGCATTTTCTCTTAGACTTACAGCAGCCCTTTTTTCTAATTAGAGAAAATTAAATAGCAATTTTTTTGCTGTTGCGTAGGTATTACCAACTATCGTGAAACTGTTTGCATCAAATGACCGAGCTATTCGAGTTGCACTTCTGCAACATATAGATCAATTTGGAGAGTCGTTGTCGTCACAGATTGTTGATGAGCAAGTATGCTTTTCTGATTTACTATTCAAAATTTCATAAATATACCTAATGACATATGGATTTTGGTTAATTGAATCCATGTAGTAATTTCTTTTGTGGTTATACTTAATAGGTTTTCCCTCATGTTGCCAATGGTTTTGCTGATACTTCAGCCTTCCTTCGTGAGCTGACATTGAAGTCCATGCTCGTTTTGGCGCCGAAGGTCTGGACAAAATTATTATTCTTCACCTTTGTATTATTTTGCTTAATCGTTTTAAGTGCAGGTAATACATAATTCAACAGTAAATTGACATAGGATATCTAGTTAATTGGTTAGCTATAATTTTGTATGATTGTTTTCATGATAATTGTCATAACCATGGTTTGCAATTTTGTTTGGTACAATTCTATTCAGGTGGTATTTACCAATCTAACAATTTATTGGCACTTGGATGGTACCGAGGCTCGTAGTAGGCAGTATTATTTTTTGTTTTTCAGCCCTTCTCAATTTTCTTTTCTTTAACTTGCTTTGTACCGATGTATTGGCACATGGTACCCTGAGCCAGGAATATGGACCCAGTATCCAAAATTAGAAACCTTGCTCATATTGTGTGTTGGTGTGTAGATATGTACCTGGTGTTGGTATGTCAAGTTTTAAGAAAAGTCTAAAATAGACTGAAAAATAGAAAAAAGAAACTGCTCGGTACAAGACTGGTATTACATAAAAAAAGCTGAAAAATAGTAAAAAGAAAATTGACAGTACAGTGCATGTACTGCTCTGTACTGGATCATACTGGTCCTGTATTGATTGGTACTGGCAATACGTACTGGGTGTACCAGTCTTGTGCTGCTCGATACAGGTCTGATACTAGGTGTACCACCCAGTTTATCCTAATTTGTGTACCATTAACCTGTTGGTTCAGTAAATACTGCTCATTTTGAACCATACTGAGCAACATTACAAACCTTGCTAAATTGATTGTGAAAGCAAGAAAACTTGGTCCTAGGTGCCAGATCAAGTCATGCTAGGACACCACATCATCAAAGAGTATGATAGTGTGTAGGTCTTCATCTCTCTTCTCATGCCACTACACGTCACCCAATAGATGATTTTCCATATGATATATGTCCACAGAACCTCCAAAGTTTTTTCTTTCATTTATACACTCTTCTTGAAGCATGGCATAATTTTGTTTAGTGTTCTTGCTCTCTATGTTATAAGAAAATTTCTATTAAAGTTTGCTTTCTTTTCAATGAATTTATGCCTTTTCATGGTGACCACTGACACAATCTAAGCTTGCTATCCTTTTATGAATTTAAGTTTTTTAAAGGGGTTTACTCGCTCAAATTGTGGAGATAAGAGTTCACTTTAATTACTTCCTGTCATCTTTTTTTGTCCCTGACCTATAAAATCCTCCATGTGATTGCAGTTGTCTCAACGTACCATTTCAGGATCTTTATTGAAGTATCTTTCAAAGTTACAGGTATATTTGATCTTGTCTTCGAATATCTTAAGAATGATATTCTTTTGCCCTATATTTTCTTCATGTCAAACCGAAATTTCTTCTTTTATTGAGGATTTTGTTTCACAAGTCTCTATATCACCCTCCAAGGTTTTTTTTCTTGAACTTCTGAGTGAATCAATGTGGCTAATTTTGTCTGAAGGTGGATGAGGAGCCTGCTATCCGAACAAATACTACGATTCTGCTGGGGAACATTGCTAGTTATCTAAATGATGCGGTTTGTGCTGAATTTGTTATGCTTGCTTGTGACTGGTGCTCATTGTCAAACATTATAGTTGCATCAGATTCCATTTATTTTCTAATCTACTGTTAGAGTTCTATCAATATTGTTAGGTTGCTTATTGTCTTATAACAGCGTATTTGGTAAATTGTGCTTTAAAGTTCATTCATAATATTAAACAAAAACATTTTGCTCTATGCAGACAAGAAAGAGAGTGCTAATTAATGCATTTACAGTTCGTGCCTTGCGCGATACCTTTTCTCCAGCTCGTGCTGCAGGCATGTGAACTTGTGCAGAGGTTTAAGTCTCTGCATCTATTTCTTAACTCATATCTTAATTATCCTCCCCTGGCGTTAATTTGTTTGTTTATATGCATGTAGTTTTGCATCCACAAACATTAATGATATGTGATTTTTATACTTTGATGACTTTGACAGGAATTATGGCTTTAAGTGCCACTATCTCATACTATGATATGGCAGAGATTTCTACAAGAATCCTTCCTAATATTGTTGTGCTTACAAGTGACCCAGATGGGTGAGCTCATTACTGGTTTTATTTGGCTAATTCTTCGTTTTCAGTTTCCTTCCATGCAATTGTATTCTATAGCAGCTCCATTTGCTAAGTTCTTCTGTTGCTTTTCTCTGCTATCTCCACAAAAAAATATATTTATTTGAGTTTCTTTCTCAAAAACTTTCAGAAGATAATGTAATGAAAACATTCATGTGATCCTGTGTCTTGATGCAAGATATATATTTTTCAATCTAGATAGATTGAGGATAGACAGCAGATAAAATATGTTTCTCGCTTGCTTGCTCCAATATTATTGTTGGTGTTTATTTGAAATTGGAAAAAACAGAAACTATGTTACTGTTTGTTCTTGTATTGATATGTTTAGTGTTTCATGGTATACATCTGCAAACATTAATTACAAAATTAAATTAGCACAAAGTGCTTATGCATTTGCATTCAAATCTTATAATTTTTTTTTTGGTAAGTTAAATCTTATAAATTTGGGTGTGGATATAATCATGACTTGTGGTGTATGCATGTTTGTTTGCAACATGTTCATCATACATTAAATTACATGAAAGTTTCAGCTATCATCTCTTTCTAGATGAAAGTCCATCTTAGTATCTATGCTGAGGCTTGATTTAGTGTTTCACAAAGTTGCCATTAGCTTGTCAACGCTCTAAGTGATCTACTTTGGCTCTGACACCAGTAAAGCCACTTCTTTCTCATATATGCTGTTGACTGTGAATACAGGAACATACATCAATAATTTTCATAGATTTCTGTGCATCCTGAGGTACCATCATTGCAGGATACTTGATAGTGTTGCTACTTCTGCTATTAATTATATTGGAACTCGAATGATCTGGAAGTTGATGCCTTTTGTACAATTTTAGACAGTCTAAAAGACCAATTTCTTTTGTAGCAAACTTTAAGCCATCTGATAGCTTGTTAACATTGTTGACCAGCTAGTTTTTGCTTGTATTGCTGGTATCTTTTTCTGTTGCCTAACTTAATGATTATTTGTGGCCGATATGTATAATATGATATATATATATACAAGATTGGTTTGATAAACTTGCAAAATGCTATCAAACTGAGGTTTCTTTTTTATGCTTTACTAATATTATGAAGGACTTTTAATTGAGCTGACTGCTAAGTCGGATCTAATGCACATACATAAACTGTACATGTTAACATGCATGTACCTGTTTGATCACTGTTATTCTTCATGACTTTAGTCTCATCCCTATAAACCTTTTGCATCTTGCTTCAATACACAATTTTGTCTGCTTCAGTGACGTAAGGACAAAGGCATTTCAAGCTATTGATCAATTTTTGCTTATTGCAAAGCAACATCATGAAAAGGTATGTGTTCCAGAATTACTAAGACATACATGAATGTTGATCTTGTAAGTTCGTCTTTCATGTATGTATTACTGAGATATAGTGAATTCATTTTATTGAGTGAAAACTTAAGAAACATCTCTAGTTGGCTGACTTGATGGATTGAATAAACAGTTATTGATGAATCATGATTTTGCCTATAAATGGGTAGGACAAATGGTACTGGCATGTTTTAATTGCTTAATACATTATTATGTTTGAACTGCTCAACGAGTAGTTCTCATGGTCAGTTTCCTCATTCTTTGATCTGATTTTACTTTCCATGATGAACAAAACCCTTCATTATGACTAGGTTTGAACCTAATCTGTTGAACTGGGAAAAAGTAGAATTTCCGGCTGCCTTTTTAGATTTTTCTACTCTATAGGTTTATTAGAAGTAAATTACTAAGTCAATATGATGCTATTTACGATGATTATAAATTATTTGAAAAAATCAAAGATCTAAACCATTACACTCCAACTTGTTTCTACTCTGTCCCCATGATCCAAGTCATAGAATGCTGCAATTCCTACATGGTCTCTTATTGCTTTTATCATCTAGGTCAGTACTGCATACACTTTACATGAGTTAGAGCTCTTTAGTCAAGTTAAGCTATTCTTTTTCTGAAATGTTGTATTAATACTTTATGCAATTTGAACTCTGAAGCATTCGTAGGAATACACTATTATGATATATTGCCTATTTAAGTCTCTACAAAAAAGGCAAATACTAGAATATTTTGTGCATTAGTTGCAAGTGGTATATTTTCATCTACAGTGTATAACCTTAGGTATGGTCCTTTGGTCCATAAGAGAAGCTATTTGTCTTTGTTGAAGTAAGCTAAACTATTTTATGGGCCTGTTGAATCTAGCTTGAACATGTGATTTTAGAATAGTTGGATGGATATATTCCCAAAACAGGAACTATATTTGTAATGGTAGAAGGCTTATTGAAAACCAACAAATGTCTCAACAAGAAATTTTGAATACAGAGAGAAAGTTTGTTATAAGATGGGGCATTGTTACAGCAGTAAAATTACTCCTTTAAGAAGATCCAGTTGTAGAAACAATCTCTCCTTCCTAGATTCTATGTCCCAAACAATACTTATGTGGCATGGGGTTTGTGCTGGCTAATACATGACAAAAGAATGCATATGGATAGTTGGTGCCAACCTTGGAATGACATGGGCCTACATGGCATGTACCATTTGCATCATGCTTATCATAGCAAAGGAATGATGGTTGCATGGTCATAATTTACTTAACTCAAAACAAGTTGTTATATTCTCTTTTGAGGTTTCATGCACATTACAACTACAAGGTTTTGTTGCATATTAGACATTGTTGATTAGACAACAAGTTAGCAATAACATCACTTTTCTTTTTGGTTCAACTCATTAAATGCTAACTTAATTTTTGAGCTATGCACATTTTTTTTCTATAGCTCATTACAGGAGATACAAATGAGACTGCTGGTGCTGGAGTACCTTCAATAGCTGGAAATGCCAGTTTGCTTGGGTGAGTTATTAGTCATAGGTTTCATGAAATATATAAATGATTCTGTAACTTCAGATACATATATACATTTTTTTTTTCATTCTCGTGAAGTATCCCACACTTAACTTCTGATTGAAATTATACCTCTGTTGATATGGTGTACTACGTAAGATAATAGTCACATCAAATACACAATAGAAAAAACAAGAAGGCGAAAAATGCATGGTGATATCAAATAAAATAATCTTGAAGTGAAGTGGTCTCTTTTTGTGTCACAATGTCTGTTGCTATTGTTAAAATATGGTTTGTGCTTGGGTCATGATTTTGCAAGATTTACCATAGTGTGTGCAGTGGAGTTCTACCACAACAATAGTGCGCAATGTACAGCTTTGATAAATTAGGAACTTTGAAATTCATGAACTTAATAATCTATAGAGTAAAATCACATGAATAGATTTTTATGCTTAGTTTTTAGCAAACTTTCTTAAAGAGAAAATTGTCCTTCTGTTGTCTAAGAGTTGGACATAAATACAGATAATATGTTGCACCCGCATATATGTTGATGTTGATTTTTGTTATTTAATCAACTGATTGGTCTCTTGTTTTTTATTATATACAATTATTTTTACTTGTAAATCAGAATCATCATTGAACAAATTTTTGCAGGTGGGCTATGAGTTCGTTGACGCTGAAGGGAAAAGCCTCTGAACATGGCTCACTTGCATCTGCAAATGCAACTACAACACCGGATTTGACTACTTCAAATCCTAGCTCTGGTAGTTATGGTACCTATTGTCCTGTGTCTTATGTTTTCAGTTCGTTAAGCATGTTATTATTTGATTATTTTTGTCTTATATAGGTTTCACTAGTTTGTGGAGAAGGATTCTAATTATGCATGTCTAAAACATTAGAAGTATTTAAGTTATTTTGAAAGAAACAATTACCATGGTTCTTAATACCATCTAGAACGGTCCATACCAGGCAGTAAGTACTGGTCTCATAGAGAACTAGCATATGGACCAACCCTTTTTAGTCGGTCCAATCTGGTTCAGGGTCCTTTATTCTTAATTTAGGGTTTAATCCCACCCATTCTCTCTTTCAATCCCTCTTGCAGTCTGCTTCCCTTGCAGCACCTGCCATCATCAACTTGCCCGCCTGATTATCTCCTCCCCTCTCATCCTCATTCAGTGTGTCACATACTAGTATACCATGTGTGGGTAAAGTTGTATGAACTGGAACCATACCTGTCCGTATCCGAGGTTTTGAACCATTACAATGACTATTGTCAAAAATCCCTAGTAGTGTCATTGGTCCTCGAATAAAGTCATCTAGTGGGAGCAATTTTTGCTTTTGATGGAGGTTGTCATAAAACCCCCTTGCACAAAGGCCTATTTTGATTTATTATATTGGCAGGGTGCAACTACCATGCATAGATCCTGGTTGATGCTTCGATTATATGCATGGACATGTATGCAGATAGCTAGGCAAATGTGGCTGCAATCTTAAAACGTATGGGCCATAAGTTTGACTTTTAGATGTTTCATCATAACTTCTCAGTTCTTATATGGGGTGTATTATATCCATAATTATCAAAATCGTGAGTTGGGCCATAGGATTATGTGATCTTATGACCCTAATACATCCAGGTGAATTGAAATGGATCAAGAAACCGTTATGACCTATACTTGTACCTGACTTGCGCATTGTTTTTCTATTAATAGATGTTTGATTGAAGTTGAAATATTTTACGTCAAGATTATAATTGTCCCCTGCTCATATGAGTTCAAAGGAATTCAACTAATTCTAATTGTTTTACATTTTGGTGGCATTGATTTCAACAAATTGATGAACATATTTGAATTTTACATTTGAACCCTTTTCTTCATTGCTTGTTTTAGTTTGCAGTTTCTAGCAAGAGTCATGGACATTATAAGTGCAATTAGCTCAAATGTTCAAGCAACGAGAATAATGTGCCCTTTTACCAATTAGGAGATTTATAGTGTTGTTTCTTTTTTTTATCTACATTTTCATTTCAGATTGGTTCAAGTATTAGCTGAGCATTGCAAATCCATATGAAGCCTTTCAGCTTTCGTGGTGGTAAATTGCAATTTGTAATAGCATCTTCAGGGACTATGTCCTCATGAGACCTTGTCAGCATAACTTGAACTGTAGTCTGTGTCTTATCTTGAAGATTGTTAGATCATGGAATACAAAATCGGCCAGACCGGTATAGTACAGGGATTATATACTGGTCATTCAGCTGTAGGAAGGAGGATCAATCTCAATTTAGCTAGCCTTAATGGTTCCAGGTGGACCTTCAATGTTTATCAGTTAAAATGTCAAAAAAGTCTAAACAAAGATTAGTACATGACTTTATTGCTGTTCTGGGAGAATTGAGTGTTGATTTGAAGTCTCTAAGAAATCCTTGATGGAAACTGAAGGAAGTTAAGCAGCAATGCTCAATGTTTATTGTGGTCCTATACTATAATGAAATAAAAACTAACGTCCAGGGCAGGTTGAAAAGAAAAATTGCAAATGGATTTAGATGTAAGCACTTCAACAGAGCTCAATGACTGGGGAAGATCCATGGTTCCAGCACTAAACAGTTGGGATATTACAGCCACTTTATCTACATGATGATTGTTGTCGTGTTAAGCTATTCTGAGACCAAAAAATTGACCTGATGATGATTCCTGTCTTTCATCTCATTTTGGACTCACCTCTGCATTCAAACTATAAGCCTTTTGTAAAATTATATTTTCAAGAAACAAATCTCTCTCTCTCTCTCTCTCTCTCTCAAAAGAGGGTTCAAGTTGATACAGTCATTAAGCTGAGCAAGTACGGGCAACATTTTTCCCTTTTATCTGAATTTTTTGCCTCCCAAATTTAGCAATTCATTTTGTATTCAACAAGAAAGGTACTCAACTTAGATTTTTGACCCATAACTTTAAATGTGCGTCTGTTGTACTAGCAGATACAGCAAGCTCTGCTGTCAACATCTCGGATCAGCCTAGACCTTCGTCTCCCACATCGACAGATGGTGGTTGGGGAGAAGCTGATAGTGGGCTTCTCCAAGAAGATCATGATAATGATAAAGAAGGGTGGGATGACATTGAGCCATTGGAGGAACAGAAACCTCCTTCGTTAGCAAGTATACAAGCTGCTCAGCAACGGCCGGTGGTGCACCAAAAATCACAGAGTATGTTTCTGCATCATTTAGCTCCTGTTCTTGATTTTCATTGATGAAAATAGTTTCTATCTTTTTTTCAGTAGCTCCTGTGATGAGTTCCAAAGCAAATAAATTTTGTGCACTTTGTGATTTCCATGGACATACAAGATTATTGATCAGTGGCAACATATTATAACAGTCCTCCATCCCAATCTTTTTTGCCTCAGAATATTTCTCAATTTCAAGCCTCTTGTCAGATGTGCTATGCATGTATCAAGCAAGATAGGACCTGTCCAACACCTCACTTTTGCAGTTTGAGTTGTTGATAAGAAATCATAGACCTGGACATGAGGGATGAGGCTGTTATCTGTCATAATATTTTTATTGGACTTGACAAATTATCCTGGAAAAGTAATTGCTGAAATAAGATGGCTAAAATCTGGATAATATATTGCAGTCTTATGACTAATCCTCTGTGGCTCTCTTGTTTAGCTTCAAAAGTAAAACGATGTGTTTCATCTTTTTTCTTCATCATAACATGGGTGAAACTAATGATTTCTTTTCTTGTGTTTTCAGATACAAGTTTCTCTCAACCAAAAACAGCAGCAACCAGAACATCAAAAGCAGGAGACGAGGATGATCTGTGGGGTCCTGTTGCAGTCCCAGCACCAAGGACCGTACCACACATTGTAAATGTGCAACCTGCTGCACCAAAAGAGGATGATGGCTTGTGGGGTTCTATCGCTGTGGCACCTCCCAAAACAACTTCGAGACCTCTGAAGACGAAGGCGAGTGCCGCTTTAGACGACAGTGACCCCTGGGCAGCTATCGCCGCACCACCTCCGACCACCAAGGCAAAGCCATTGTCTTTGGGCAGAGGCCGGGGCACAAAGCCAGCTTCAGCAAGATTAGGTGCCCAGCGAATCGATCGTAATTCGTCAGGATCGTAGGTTATATTGGTCAACAATCTGAATGCTTTAGAATTTTGGTGTAATTTTTTTTTCTCCAGTTGACTGGCTTCTTCTCTCTGTTGCATGTCTTGTAATATTCTTTGCCGACAACAAAATGCATGTTTGGTTGGTCCGCTGTACCCTATGTATCCAAGCTCTATTCAGACAAAATTCAAAACTGTTCATTCCTACATTATTATTTTTCGAATGAGATCTGATACAGAATATACTGAGTCAATGTGGTTGAGGTTGCTGAACTAAATCATCGTTGTGACTCCAATTACTTGGTGGTGGGTGCTAACAACACACAACTTGGAAGAGCACCATCCATGTGGAAGAATGTTGATTGCAGTGCGGCTTTGAGTGGGAAAAATTCTATGAGGACTCCAAAATGCTGAATGATTGATGATTGATAGATAATGAGAATGATGATCCAATGCAGTGGCCATGTTCTCTTCCAGCGGCAGTGTTTCATCTGGCGTTACCTCAATGAACCGATGCTCAGGCATGATTTTGCGATATGGGGAGGCGATATGGGGAGGCTGTCGCCGACGGCCGCATTGTTACATGTCGCCGTCCAACCTTTTGCGCTGGTGGAATATTAAATCAAATTTTATGTTTGGATAAGATTTTAGCTTTCAAGTCTTAGTCAGTATTTATTATAATTGAAGTCAAAATCTTAAACTTAATCCTCTATGAATAAAGGACTCCTTTCGACATATAATTGGAGAAAGAGATTATTAGAACAGAAGCTCAAAGATTATAAGTAATTATCTTTAAAGAGAGCTTTAAGGTGTCTCTTCTATTCTCAGCTATACTCTTGTATGATTTTGTAATGCCCACCACATTCTCAAGAGGTTTTTTCGATATAGTATCAAAGCTTTTCAATTTCTAACATTATATCAAAATCTTTTGATTTATAACATGGTAGCATAGCGAGCCTGATCACCAAGGTCAACTGAGTTCTTAGATCTTGATTGAAGAGGTAGATCAAGAGAGACAGTGATCCGCTCTGAGAGAGAGAGAGAGAGAGAGAGAGAGAGAGAACACTATAGAGAGAGAAATAATTCTATTGAGATTATAAAAAAAAAAACTATTTAGAGAAATAAACAATGCTATGGAGAGAAAAATGATTACTTAGAGATAAACACTACAATTAGAGAGAGAAAAATGAGTAGAGAAAATTTATAGAAAAATCGAAGGAGAAATAAAATCCTAGAGAGAAAAGAAAGCAATTACTTATTGATCATGATAACCATCAAATAAGTAGAGATATCGAAATAAATAAAAAATAATTGACAAATTAGATTTTAAGAAAAATGTCTATCACCATGTCACTAATTAATTAATTGAGAAAGATTAGCAAACTACAAGTTTGATCATCTTCAAGAGAGGTATAGATGGTCGATAGATAGAAGAGATCACACCATGACGCCAGTTAGTTGATAAAGAAAGATTGGTAAACTATAAGTTTGATCACCTTTTAAGAGAGGATTGAAGGTATGTATGGATGATAAGTTTGATAATTTATTTTGGTTCTCGTTATTATCTAAATTTAAGAAAAACGATTACTGAAGATGAAAAGTTATGATGAGAACTTTTCTTAAATCAAAAGCTTTGAAAGAAATTATCTCGAATGATTTTAAAGATATAATAGATGATATAGACTTTAAATTACTCCACAAATGTCCAAAAAAAAGAGTTAATTTTTAATAAAGAAGAAGATAAAAAAAGCATTGAAGCTTATCGCTTAATCTAATGTTTTATAGATCTAAGAGTTGGACAATCAAAAAATAACAAATATGAAAAGTTTATGTTACAAATATAAGAATGTTAAGATGAAAATATAGAATTACTAGGAAAGATTTTAAAAAAATCATAAACAATTAATTATTATGAAGGGTATAGTCAGAAGACGAGTTGAAAAGAGATCACCGTGACGCCAATTAGTTGATAGAGAAAGATTAGCAAACTACAAGTTCATCACCTTTAAGAGGATTGAAGGTATAGATGATCGATAGAATAGATCACCATGACGCCAATTAGTTGACGGAGAAATATTAGCAAACTACAAGTTGATCACCTTTAAGAAAGGATTGAAGGTATGGATGATCAATAAAATAGATCACCATGATGCCAATTAGTTGATAGAGAAAGATCGGCAAACTATAAGTTTGATCACTTTAAGATAAGATTGAAGGTATGGATGATGAATTTGATAATTTATTTTGGTTCTCGTTATTATCTAAATTTAATAAAAAAATATTATTGAAGATGAAAAGTTATGATAAGAACTTTTCTTAGATTGAAAGCTTTGAAAAAAATTATCCTGAATGATTTTAAAGATATAATAGATGATAAAGACTTTAAATTACTCTGTGAATTCTGTGAATGAAGCTTATCGCTTAATCAGTATCAGATGAAAGTAATATTTTATAGATCTAAGTGTTGGATAATTAAAAATAATAATAAATATAAAAATTTTATGTTACAAATATGAGAATGTTAAAATGAAAATATAGAGTTACTAGGAAAGATTAAAAAAATTTTATTTGTAAGCAATTAAGTATTATGGAGGCTATAGTAAGAAGAAACAGTTGATATTAATATTTGTGGTACAAAGAAAAATAATTTAAAAGATCAATGTAAATAATCTCAAATAATTAAAACTTACAGATTTATTATTATTGTTGATATAGCAAGAGACTGACTATTTTAGGAACTTGGTATGGGTGACTTAAATGCATATGTTATTTTGTAAGGTTGGCATTGATTTTATTCAATAAATTTTCCACCTAACCTACCATGATTGGCTCCATTTTTTGTTTGATTAAAAAACAAGTTATTTTTAAAGGTAACATGTTATATGTAGCTACAGCTATGTATATGTATAATTTTGTGACCTAAAATCTGAAGTTAACATGTCCAGACAAGGCAAAAATCCAAGAGAGGAATCAGGCCAGCGAAGATCCAAATTTGGAAGATCCAACAAACAATATCTGTTTCTGGAGTGAAATGTAGATACATTTGTTGATAATGATAAAGAGAGAGAGAGAGAGAACAAAACAAAGGGTGGGTTAGGGATGTTTGACACTCTCACAACTATGTACCCTTTCCTTTTATCACCTAGTTTCTTCACTTCCCAGGCCAAATGTGATATAGCCATGTCATAAAATCTAATACAGTATATACACACCAAGCAGCAGTCTGCGTTCCACCTTCTTCAGTCATCTGGCACCTCTTGTTCCACCTTCTTCAGTCATCTGGCACCTCTGGATCATCTCAATGTCTTCCCTCCCAAGGCTTTAAGATCATGTCTCCATTGCCTCCATCCTCTTCTCTTTCACGCAGGAGACTAAAACTCTTGTAATTTTTGGTGCCTTGCCTGTCAGCCAGCACATCGAGAGCTAAGTTTAGCATCTGCAATTTGACAGATAAAGATTACCAACATTGTAACAGAAGGTTATATCAATCATCATATATTATGGCTACCAAGAATCCTAGTGTAAGTCATACCCAAGATATGATACAGGTGTGTACTGACCTATACCACCAGGTAGGTATTAGCTGAAAAATATCAGAAAGTTTAATACCTAAAGGCACCGGATCATATGGTTCAATACTAGTCCTTGCTTGGACTAATAAACAACGGTCGGTCTACATGGCACTGGCCGGTATTTGAAACCATGGTCATAACATCTTGTATTGTTATTTTAATTCAATTAATTGTGTTGGAAGGGCGACTGTCAGGAACTGGGGAAGCACACCAATCTCATAGCACCATTATAGAATAACGACAACTTGCAATACCAAGATTGGAGGCTGAACTAAGCTCACTCAAAAGCCATCTCCTCTCCTTCCTCAAATACCATGAAGATATGCCATACATGTATAAATAAACAAAGTAGTGTAGAACGATGAAGCCTGTAGGTAATTTGGTAGTTTAATTTGGACAAAGAATAGAATACTGGGTCCCTTGTTACGACAACTGTATAAGGAATGAAAATATATGATCTATTCCTATATGCAAAATGTGAGTTTATTGTGGCAATTAGTTAAAGTGTCCATAGTAAATCCCATTACCAATAATAAGTCTTCTAACTAAAATTTGAAAGTGAAAGATGTGGATGGACCACATATATAGCCTATGAAGTGAATTTTTGCTGCCTACTCCAATATGTGGTTGCATAGGTGGCCGTAAACCTTGACATTTGTGTGTTTTTCACAACATCTTATCATGTTGTTTAATTAACCTGTTTTATTTTCTAGTTCTACGAGCCTTGTTCATTAGTAATTGAAAAATGAAAAATAACGAAAGAAAACCTAATGTATGAGGATGCAACTAATTGGGACCTAGGGGATGTTACTGGACATGGCTTTAGCCCTACAACCATGGTTCAAACTTGGACCCTAGATAAGAACGGAGCAACTTACCATTGTACCAAGTCACAAAACATAAAAAAATCATCAACAGAGATTTCTTGGTAAAATTCTCTAACAAGATTTCATAATTGAAAATACATAAATATTTTGTTTGAATCATGTGTAACACCAACATATAGTTACTACATATGGGATTACTTAATTTCCAATTAAAATTTCTAATTTTTGTTTTGACTCAAATTTATCAGTAGAAAACACGATCATATGGATGAATCCCAAATAGATCATTAAGATATCACCAATTGAACAATAAAACAAAAGAAAATTTGGACTTCATTCCATACTATAGAAATGAAATGATAGGACATAAGCATATTTTCTGCGAGTGATGCAAGCCATATGATCGAAATGAGATGAAATGATAGGACTTCATTCCATATGATTGAAATGAAATGATAGGACATAAGCATATGTGCTGCTAGTGATGCAAGCCTAAATCTAAAAACAAACAAGTATATTCGTCCAAATAAGCATGATCGAAATGAAATGATAGGACATACTTACCATGATGCGATCAGCAACTAGCACAACAGAGAACACTAGATTATGTTCCAATTCAAATTTTAGCAGGTATAAACCAGTCTATTGGTGAGACCGCTATACTCGTCCATTGATATCATGATCAGGTTTCAAGCCAACTTGGTCAGAACCTTTCCTTAATATCTCAGCTTCTCTCGCAATTTGAATGTCAGATGGCCAAAAAATCTGATGGATCACTTTGCAAAAAAAGCGAGGAAGTAATGCTAAAATTGTTGTAAGAAGAATAGTGAGCCAATAAGTCCTTGAAGTTGCCAGATGATATATTGTCCTGCAAAAGTTGATTAAGACAATAACTAAAGGATGAATTAATCGAAGTCAGTTGAAATTTGAAAATGATAGAATTACTCAAAGTCAGTTGAAATTTGAAAATGATAGAATATGTACCAGTAGTTTGGGAAAATTGGTATGGAATCTATTATCACCATGCACATATATGTAATGACTATAGAACCCCAAGTTGCAACATGAGTAATCAATACCCAACGTTGGATGTCCATGGCCAAGTGAACATTCACAAGAACAACAACAGAAATAGTCCACAAACTGCCCATACTCCAGATATCGATTGAACTGTTTCTGTATGTGAAGAGAGGTACATAAAAAAGAACAAGACTTTGCCACAAAGTATCAAGCATTGTGATCCAGAAGAGGTGCAAATTATAGCTCTCTTGTCTATATCCTGCTCCATAAAGTTTTGGATAACAGAGGAGAGTTTTATGGCTCAAGTCCTTGTCCAGAATACCAACAACTATTGTAGGAACAGATGTATAGATGACCGAGTAGAATACACTGCTCCAATCAGTCACAGCTGAAATTGTTGAAAATGCTGCACATAAGACATACCTACATAAGAAAAGCATGTAAGAGTGATGTCACCTCTGAAGCCACCAGGTTTAAAGAATAATAACAGATTCTGCCTCAAAAATTCACAAAGTAGATCCATAACTTCTATTAAGCTTATGATTCTCTGAGTGTTTGATGATAAAAAAAAAACATATACAAAAAATTTGAGACTCTGAAATGAGAATGTTAAGGTGAACATACGGGGTTACTAAAAAAGATAAAAAAAACTTTATTTCATGAATAATTTGATATAGCTCCGATAGAGAGGGAAAATAATTTAAACTAGCATTGGAATGAGCTAACGAAGTCTATAAATATCGTAATTAGAAAAGGTGAAACAATTAGTATTAGTGGTGTAAGGAAAGACGGATATCTATGAAAACTTTACTAGAAACTATAAATAAAAATGTCAAGCTCTTAATTTAACTAAGGATATTAGTTTGTACAAGTTCAATGGTTCGACTCTAAAAAGTTGGAACACTATAGTTTGTCGTTTCCATTGTTGTTCCTGTTTTAGACAGATTTCCTAACCACTATACAGAAAAAAGTCCATAATAATTAAAGGGACATCAACTGGAATTAGGATAAGATGCTAATCATAAGAAAGGCAAAGGAAAGAAGTATGTAGTATGTACAGTTGTGATTTTCGATAAATGAGCTCATTTATTGTACACCACATATTGTACAAACCCCATCTACATTCACCATTTTTAAATGTAAAACCAGGGATTGCTGTACCACCCGAAATGGTACAGTTTGGGCAGTACATACTGGTCTGAGAATGGACCGAGACACAGACCATCCGTTTCGGGCAGTCTGTATTAAAATAATAAAAAAAAATCAAAAAGTGGTGGACCCCAGTCCATTTCAGCGTTAAAAAAGGCATATTAGGACTCTTCTCGCATACGAAGCAGCGGCACTGCCTCTTTGCCACTGCGATGCTGCAGCGCCGCTGCCTCTTTGCCGCTGCAACGACGCTACCTCTTCATTGATTCGCCACTGCGATGCTACAGCGGCACTGCCTCTTCATCACTTCACCACTACGACGCTGCAGTGGCACCGCCTCTTTGCCGCTGTGATGCTACTGCTTCCCTTAGACACTGCCGCTGCTTCCCAGGTACCACTGCACTTCTCCATTTCTTTCATCTTCTTCTTTCTTCTTCCTTTCTCCTTCCTCCTCTGTTCCTCCACCGGACCTTCCTCTTCAACCTCTTTTTGTTTCTCGTCGAAACATCGGTACACACCGGCATACCATGTGTCGGTACACTGGTACCAAGCGGCACGGTAGGCTGCCGGCCAGCCGGCACACCAGGACGGTCCGATCACTCAAACCTTGAGTAAAACCATTATGTTTACACATAGCATAACTTTGTGTAATGTATGGCTTTTGAATTTTTCACCTTGCAATCATAGGCCTTTTAACACATCTCACCAAAATTAAATGTGATCAGTTTAATTTAAAAAGAAATATTTGCTTTTTCAAAGTCATGAAGCTGCAGACATTACAAAAGAAAAACAGAAAACAAAAAGAATATGAAATCTTCAATCAGAACTTTGTCTATGGAAAATACGAAGAGCGAAAGGATCTGGTGGATATATTCACTATAGCATAGTGACATAGATATTGGAGTTACCTAAATTCAGATATTGAATCGTATAAGACATGCACATGCAATATAAGATGTCTACAAGCATGTAGCTTAGCGTGATACAATAGACAAGGTGTATCCGTGCTAAGCTTCTGTTGCATTAAAAGAGCCGTTACATGTAGATATGTTCTTTGATGCAAAGAAGAGTTCAATCCAATCAATAGCAATAGTTCAAGTTTCACACATTCAACCAAAATCCAAAGATATTTCTGGATAAAACTATGAAATATACATGCCCCCATGGGTGTGTATGGCAATGTTGGATGTTCATGTCAGATATTAACTTTTTCATGACAATAGAACTACGACCCTCCAAACAAAAGCATAAATTTAACTTAAGTTTCATGAGAACATGAACAAATAATCAAGGTTTAAAACTTTGATACAGTAGTGATACTGGAACCTTGTAAAACCAGTCCATATTGGTTGGTATGGTACCAGTATGGTCGGTACAAAGTAAGATACATAAAAATGATCATTTTGGTACCAATAACCAGACCAACCAATACAGTCTTCTCACTAGACAATAGTACTAATTCTGTGTGCCTAACAAACACTTGGAAATTAGAAACACCTTGAAGAAATAAGGATAGAGAACTCCTAACACCTAGGAGAGATCAATCATTTCAATTACAAAGTCACATGCTTCCTTCAAATTCACAGGTAGTTATAGAGAACAGAAATTTGGAATTATTTATAGATACTCAGCTAATTTGTGTTATAATAGAGAACTAGAAGCTCTGAATAACAAGTATATATTAGATATTCCTAAAGTTTAATAATGGAAAAGGCATACATGAGTTCTGACTATTGCACAACATAATAATTATTCTCCAGTTTTGATCAAATTGTCAACTTAAATCATGCACAAAGAAAATTGCTTTACAGGCAGACGTATCCATTAGTATGCTGTAGCAATAAAAAAAACTATTATTCTGGCAAAGAATTTCACCCTAAAATTGTTTTTTATAAAAGTGACACATTCAAGTGTGGTTGGCTTCAGCAACCATGAGCAAGCAGCAGAAAAATCTCAGAGTCTAAACATGGAGAAAGAAAATCCTTCATCTTTTCCCCAAAAGAAATATTTTTTTTAATTTCTAGGCATTCTTTTGTATGAACGAACTAGGTGAGACATATATCTTATTGATTTTTAATTTTTGCATTTTCTAAGCACAATAAAGAGGAAATAAGAGATGTATGTAAACAAACATTGAAACAACCTCCAACACTGTTTTAGTGATGCTCTATAGGATAGTCAAGAATATAATGCATGAGTTCAAAAAAAAACGAACATAATGTATTACATTAGATGATAAAATTAAAATGATATTTATGACAGACCATCGTACATACCAGAAAAGCATTAAGACGAAAACAGCATTTCGGTAGAAGTTGTATAAAACCAAATAGCCAACCCGCTGATAATTCCAATGTCCATGCACAAGGAGTAATCTTTTCAGGAAGCAAAACTGCCCCATAGCAAAATCTGAAGCCATAACCGCCTGACGGCCTTCCTGGCCACAAATTCCAACACCAACATCTGCCATTTGGATCATTGAAACATCATTTGCTCCTGCAAAGGAAAAGGACAGATTACTGTTTGTTTTTGTAGTATGGAAAAGTACACAAAACTCTACACATTCTCAACGATGTAGTACAGTTAAAGTCAGATTAAGTACAAAGAAAAATTAATGACACAATAGAAATGATGAAAATGGAAACTAGAAAACAAAGATACAATTTAAATAGCTTGTTAAGCAAAGTCAAGCATATGCAATCTAGACAAGTCTGACAAAGACAACAAATGCCGTGAATAGTTGCAAGCTCTGTAACTGGGAACTTCAGGCATCATCCCAGATCAACTGACACCACTAACATTAATGGATTGATGGACCACCATGAATACTGGACAACCAGTACACTTCCATATTCTCTAACATTTTCCATACATACATGTATGTACATATGTATGTGTATGTATATGTATGTATATTTATGCATGTGTATATATATGCATGTATATTTATATATGTATATGTGTATATATATATGTATGTGTGTATATATATATATGTATGTGTGTATATATATACATGTATGTGTATATATATATACATATACATTATACATATATATATATATATACATATACATATATATTCAAGAAATATTACAAATGACACTTTTCTGATATTTTCTATTTTCTTATTCACTTGTTCCTTTCAAGTGAATTATACATCATATATCATAAACAGGAACCATCTAGCAGGGGAAAAATAAGTAGTCCAGCAATTTCATGCTCAAAAATTCCAAAAATTTTCTACCACTCCACTTGGTAGGATTTCACAGCAAGCAGCAGGTAGCTTCATTGCTAACTTGTTGACTAATGCTTTTAATCAGCCATGACATCTTCTGTTAGAACATTAACAATCATATTTCCAGTCACACTAACAATTGGATTCCTATCAGAACAAACAAGACACAAAAACAATCAAGAGTACTTCAGCACTTGCTATCCTTTCAGAATTGTGAATCACAAATAATACTCGTACAAATCCATGGGCCTAACTTAAATTACTAACTCACCATCACCAATAGCCAGAGTCATGTCATTTGTCCTGCTTTTTATCAAATCAACTATCCCAGCTTTTTGTAGAGGAGCAACACGACAGCAAAGAACAACTCTACAGGAAGTTGCCAAATCAAAAAGCTGAAAAAGCAAAAAGCTATACAGTGTTAAAATTTAGAACCATTTCAAAATAGTCAAATAGAGCATCATATGCAGTGCATGTGCACAACAAAATCAGATATGCATCATAGTCCAATAATCAATAAATCAGGAGTAATACCTCTGGCTCAAGATCTTTCTCCAATATGTACACCAGACTATTTCCATCTATTATAAGTGCCAAGGAAATATCGTCAGAACCTGCAAGCTTGTCTCCACAATGATTTGACTCATGATCACCCCCTCCGGTATATCTGAGATTCTGCTTTCCTGTTTCAGGTATTGAAACACTAGAAGTTCTTTTGTCATCAGCATTATCAACAAAATCATAATCAAATTTCTTCAATTTTAATGTTCCATCTCTAGGTTCTGCTGATTTTATTCCACATTTCGCTTTTGCATTAGCTAAAAGGCACCTGCATTCATCTTCTGAAGTGCCATTTATGATAATTTGATGCATATTAGGAGTCAAAAGCCGGCACGAGAGACCTATTGAGATAGCAGTTTCCTGCTTATCTCCTGTCAGAACCCAGACCTTTATTCCTGCTTGCCGAAGGGATTCTATGGCTTCAGGGACACCATCTTGCAACTTGTCCTCAATAGCAGTAGCTCCAAGGAGATCTAAATTGTGCTCAACTAGAGCCGCTGCTTGACGTAGCTTCGTTGATCTCTCTGTTAACGAAGTGCTAGCCTCTTCATATCTTTCCTGCCATTCCTCAAATTCTGCATCATGTAGGTCCCTTGCAGCAATTACAAGAGTCCGAAGACCCTGTGACGAGTAATCAGACAAATGGTGTTCTGTCATTTGTTTTATTTTGGCAGTTTTTTCATTCTTCTCATCCAGAATACTGAGCATTGAGCTGTCAGCACCCTTGACAAGAACTTTCACAGCATTGTTGGGAAATCTTATGACAACAGACATTCTTTTCCGGACACTATCAAATTCGTGCAGACCAAGCACATCTAACCTGGCATTAAGGTGAAAAAGTTCAGCAACAGGAATATCATTGTAATACCCAAAGATTATCTGCCTAAGAAAGAAAAGAAACAAGAAGAATTCATAATTTGCACGTCGAACATGAAAGGATCAAAATGAATTAGCCATATACCTTATCTTCTTGCCATTGACATTAACAACCACATGACCAGTTGTTCGCTCAAGGAGGGTGTATCCATATGATGAAGCTGCAACAACCAATGCTTGCTCATCAGGTGATTCACCCTGATAATCAATTTCTCCAGCCTCCACCACCTTATTAGAAGAATTAGGACATGGATTTCTTTTAACCATAGGAATGACAGTGTTACAGGCAGCCAAAGTGAGGAAAAAGTCGTGAGCAGCAATTCTCTCCTCTCCTTCTATGCCTCTCCGAAGTAATGCAAGGAGATCGGGGTCTACACTGATTTCTGATGGGAGATTCTGCCTTTGTCTTTCCAATTCCCCTGCATTGCAACATAGACATTGGCTCAAAAATACAAAACAGCTCAGTTGAGAAGCAACTTGACAAGCTTCTTTTACCAACAGCGAGCTACTAATCACACACGAAGGAACCTCATAAGGTTAAATGACAAGGATGCCATGCATTCAAAGAGGTGTAATAAACTTCACAAGCACTCATATGCTTCCGCAGATGGGAACTTCTGTGCTACATCAAGTATTTTTATCAGCAAAAAATGAAACATAAAGTAGGAGTTTTGGTAATTTATAACAAATGTAATGAAACATCATTTATCATTACTGGTCAAAGATGGTCATTCATCACAAGCACTGAAGAAATTGTCATGATTCATACCTGGACTGCAACGTCTAATCGCATTAGAACCATTTGATGTAACATTGACTACAAAAGTAAAAGAATGCCAAAAATAAGGATTGCTATGTAAGTACATGAAATGCAAGTTCCATTATTATCTTCATGATGTTCATCAGTCCTTATCTCCATGACATTCTAAAATCCTTGGATTAATGATTGTTCAAGTCAATGAATGAAGATTCAAAAATTTAGCTCATCAAGTTTTAATTAAAAAATAAATGATGACTTACTCATACAAGTATGTATGAAGTTTCATACATACATCACATGTAACTAGGCTAAATTTAAAAAAAAAAAAAGGTCGTGGCATAAGATGATACCTTCTCTTGGATCCAACTGTATATTGACATTTTTTATTTCAAAATCACAAAGGGAAACCACGTTACGGAGAGTATGACAGACAGGCTTCTCTGAACCTTGACATCTTGCAAACAAATTAACCATATAGGACAAGTATTATCATATGAAGGATTTTGCTACATCTAAAGTTGAAAACATGTCAACTGGACAGTCAAACATTTGAAAAGAACAAAGGTACACATAAATCCCGAACTAAGGAACAACATTCAGTTATTAGGAAAATAGTAGCAACACAACTGTACCTTCAGTGATAGTTTCATGTGATGTACGATTACTATGATGCAAGAAGTTTCCATAATCCTTCCCATAGACACTGGCCCTTCTAAACTCCATTTTGTTCTCAGTTAATGTACCAGTCTTATCTGAAAAAATGTATCGTATCTGTCCCAGATCCTCATTTA
Organism: Musa acuminata AAA Group; assembly: GCF_036884655.1. NCBI lineage: Eukaryota > Viridiplantae > Streptophyta > Magnoliopsida > Zingiberales > Musaceae > Musa > Musa acuminata. The sequence continues at coordinate 12,773,462 of NC_088357.1, read as the reverse complement.
TATTCAAGGATCTACACTGAAACCTTGTATCTGAACTGCTATCATACATATGTCTATCCTCGATCATGAAGTATGACTGCCCCAACCGAACTAGCTCCATTGTGATGTACAGAGATATAGGTATCATGATTTGGAACACAATAACAGAGCTCAAAAATGAGAAAAATACCTCCATAGGAATTCCGTAATATTTAAAATCTTTACCATTATAGCGATCATTTGTAAAGTACTTCTTCCTGTAATAAGATAGAGAATCGAGCTGGTGCACGTGGCGTTCAAGCCATAACCCCATTCCAGTTGCCACAACTGCACACATGATACATAGAAAAACAGAAAGCCAAAGGGTCTCCCTGTTCATGTAGCTTTCCAATCTGCTCCTTTTTGAAGGTGACACTGTGCTATTCAACATTGCTTTTGTTTCCTGGCCAGCATATACCACAACCCCAATAATCCATTCTGTATTTTTTAGCTGGCAACCTCGTAGAACAATGTTTGACTGACCAAGTGGGATTCTGTGCCCATTAAATTCCATATTTGCTGTAAATTCATAAATATTCCTATTAGGTTGCTCGCACCTGATCAGACCAGAAAAATTTCCTTCCTGGACCATGCACACAGTCTCTTGCCGAGCATATCTTGTCTTTAGATTTGATTCTCCATCTAAATTCATTGTCTGAATGTATGCAATTCCATTTGGATCACTTGTTCCCAACAAGACCATGTCACAAGGTATACTCTCGTCTGCACAAATTTTAACAACCTCTCCAACACGTAATTTTTTCCATTTCTTCATTCCAAATTCACCTGATTGAAGAATTAAAGCTTCTCGATTATTCTCTTTCCGGTCGGATCTGTGTCTCCGCCAGTCTTCATAGCCATCTTTTATAGCAGTCACAAACAGCACAAATAACAGCGGGAAAAGAGAGACTGTTCTCCCAAAAACAGCTAGAGGAGGAAGTTGATTTAGACCAGCAATGACAAGGAAATAAATATAAGCCAGTCGGTGGAATTGGATGAACAAATTCTTTGGCAGGAACGTGATTACAGTATACTTGCTAGTCCGGATCTCGTTCCCTGTGAACTCATATTTGTTATTTGTCCTCCTCGGGTCGTTGATATATATCAATCTAGAATTATCCTCAGCCGAGCATGGTTCTTCCGGGCACAAACTCTTATGGTGGATCTGCTGAGATTTGTCCAACTTCTCCTGTCTGGAAGAAGAAGAAGAAGAAGGCATCTCTAGGGATGACGAAAAGCCTTGCAGCTCCATCACACCCCAAGAAACCAGTTGCCTTCCGTCTTGACGGGCGCATTCCAGCTCTGATTGCTCAACAAACTCAGATTCTGACCAGAGAAGCTGGTCCTTGTTCAGGCTGGTGTTAGAGACATCTACTATTTGTCTTTGAGAAAAACCACTCTCTTCAAACGAGATGGCTTCTACTTCATCGACTAAGTCCGAAGAGTGATTTTTATGGTCATCGAAAGTGGAAAAAGAGAAGGAATCGGATGGGCCAAGACAGCTACAAGATACAGACGTCGGCTGTTGAGCTGGGACTTGTTTAAAGGAATCTGCACCATAGGGTGAAAAGAGCAAGGGCTGGCCCGATGTCATATATACCCATCCAACCCATGCATTTGAAGGCAGAAGATGGAGGGCACTGTGCCTCTGCACGCTACCAAAATCCTGTCCAGAGGAAACTATTCTGATTATATAACCTGTCCGTGATAGCTGATGCACCAAATCTCTACCTTATTCTGCTAGAAACCATTGATCATACCCACTTATGCTGCCATATGAGTTCGTCAACAGCATCCAACAAATAAGCAATTCATTTTTCCATCCCAACGATGCAAATAATAGCTCAAATTGGTTTGTTTGTTCAAACAGATGCAAGCTCCTGGTACCATAAAAGACGCAAAATTCTCAGATCCAATCCAACGGGCAAGCTATAGTGCATTTTTATTTGAGATTTTATTTCCAAACACTCTCCATTTAAAAACCCTTCATTTTCCGACTTCTTCGGAATCAAGTCTTCTTTCCTTTGATTAAAATAAATTAATGTTACATTTTTCTGAATTCTCCATCAAACTTGCCAAAGGGAACCTTACTGACAAAAGGTGGCACGACAAAAAAAAAAGGGGAAAGAGAAACAAAGAGAAAAGATAGAGAAACGGATAAATCAACCCATCCCCTAAATAGTTTCCAATTCCTAATTCGAGAACTCTACATCAATTTTCTTCAGATCTCCATGTGTCGACCAAAAACACGAATTTAACCGAGAAATGCACCGCCGACAGCACCGCTTCACGCGAAATCTCCCTCGTTTCCCACCCACCGAAAATCAAGAAAAGAACGAACTTTCAGATCCCAACAAAAAGGTCAATTTGAAGCCCTAATATTCTCAAAAACAAAAAATTCTCGCTTTCACTTGTGAAACAAATCGTCAACCCAAAGAAACCAGCAAAAGCCCAAAAGAACCGAAACAAAAAAAAAAGATCTTTATTGTATTTTAGGAGATAAACGTACCGGCAGGGATCAAGCCCCGATGAAGCCAAGGCCAGCGGATCAACCCCTCCCCTCGCGAAGAAGAAGAAGAATGTCGCAAAGATCGCGCAGAATCCCTTACCGAATCGGACAAAATAGGGGTCAGATCAGGGCTTCTACGCGACAGCTCCCTCGCAGATCCAGACCATGGCTCCGGGGCGGATTCGGAGGCGGTGGAGGGATCTCGACAGCTTTTTATTCTCCCGGGGATCAGAGGTGGGAAGGAAAGCTAGGGTTTGGAAATCGAGGAGGGGTTCCTCTTTTCGACCCCACTTTTTCCCCCAATTGAAGAGAGAAAGAGAAGCAGAGAGAGAGAGACAGAGGGGGGCGAGTCGGAGTCGGGTGGCGGAGCGCAAATGTATCACCTGATCCTGCGACGGCTTATATAGCGCTGGTCCTGTATCGGTGTCGGTTCTACCCAAACTGCCCTCATCCTCGGGATGTTTTAACGGGAGAGCCCGGAGGGAGGGACGGCACGGTTTTTGACGCACAATTTGCCCTTGGCAACGGTAGTTAACATCTAACCACCGTCTCCCGTGCATCGCGATCGGATCATTTTGCGGTACGGTGAAATCCGACGACACTTGCGGAGTACACTGTGATCATTGATTGATCCACACGCCAGCCATGGGATGGATGCTCATCATCATCACCTCTCTCTCTCTCTCTTTCTCCTCTTGCCAACATATAATTCTTTAGCAATAAATAAAGATATTATTGACAGCCATCTAGCTTCATCACGCATCGGACACCGAGTATAAGATCTATGGTTAGGGTTAGATTAATATGCTATATGATATGATAGGAAACATTTTGGTATCGTCCACATTCATCCCGGTAAACAGATACGACGATATATATGTGAAACTTCAAGTCTAATATGGTACACAACACACACATGGCGGGCAACCGCTCGTCACCCGCCGTATGAACGATATCATCATGGTACAATCATCTCGAAAAGTTTGGGATAGCATCGTGTGGCGTCGATCCGTGCAGATTGATTGATGCTCGCTCAAAAGCTTAAGTCGGTCGTCCGAGGATCTGATCATAATTAATTGATCTTGTACAGCTAACTCATCTTTGCAGGTATAGAAACTAACCCTCCTTAATCAGAAGGGGGAGGACTTTCGTATATTCAACTCACTCTTATTCCGCTCAACGTTAACACAAGTTTCAGAGGGATCGAGTCGAGAAATCCTCCTCCCGACCTCGATCTGTGTGCAGGGAACTAGCGATGAAGAAGTAGGTAACAAGACTCGTAGCTCAACCAATCCGACGCACACTTTCGATGCCCGAGTCTCCATATGGGCGACCTTACATATTCAGGATCGAATCAAACCGTACTGACTCCTCGACCACGTTTACGACATAGAGGTTCACCAACACTATCGATAAATTTTTTATTTAATATATGTGGATGCTGTTGAATGTTTGGCATTTGTTTTAGTCTCACCTTACAATTTGATATGGATCACATTATATGTGGCGGAGCTACATTGATGTTTAGTCATGCACATGTTACATCACTTTCTATATTTCTCATCTAATCCTCAATAATTGATTTCCAAATTTTGATTGTAATAATATCTTTCTAATCATGTCATAAGTACTTTCTCACTATAAATCGAAGCTCTCTACGTATGACATATTGTAATTTTTTAATTTGAGTTCCTTCTACTCGTATCAAATGATCAACTAATTTAAGCATCAAGAAAAATATATCTTAAAAAATAATTCTTATAGATCGAACATTTGATTAATTAACTTAAGCATCAAGAGAGCATCAACTAACTTAAGCACTAAGAGAGCATCGACAACCTATCTCTCTCCCAACAGTACTATATAACAATCACTATCAGAAAACCACCATCACTCGACAAGACAAGGATTCATGACAGGGCACGATCGTAAAAATCTTCTTCGTGGAGGGGTATTTCGGGAAACGCGGAGGACGTACTCGCTGCTTCGAAACGGGAGGAGGGGCGGAGGGGACCCGAAAGGAAAAGGACGGATGGCTGCCGTCGGTGGTGGGGGCCACAGAAGGGAAAGAGGAAAACCCCAAGCAAGGCAAACGGGGGACGACGCCACCGAGGCAGCAACGCAACAGCTCAGAGCTCAACTAGATGACGAGAGACAAAAAAAATGCAATAACGAGAGGAAAGACGGAACGTGAGCAACATTAGATCCTGAGGATGACAAATCACGTTAATTTTGGGAGCATTGGATAGGGAAGAAAAGGGAGGATGGCAGTCACGTTAGTGGAGTTCACGTGCGATTTTAACAAACAAGTCATCAAAATGGTAAGAGACAACCGATATGTTATCACGATAGTAAGAAGGGATAGAGATATCCAACGGAAGAAAAGTAGGATAAGTTTCAATCTTTTATTTTTTTTTTAAGAAATTTTTTTTTATAATTTTAGAAACTTTATCTATTTCATGATCTAATATATTAGATTTGTATGTTCCTAAAGATACATTACATTAATTATATTCAAGATGAATCATTCTCTATCAAAAAATCTTTTTAGGAATCAATAATCAATTTGACTTATCCTTTCATAGATTTTTAATCTTTTTTTTTCTTGATGTAATGAATCTTTCTCTCGATGCAGTGAACCTTTTTTTTATGAAATGAATCCCTTTGTGACACTTGAACAAGTTTAATTCCAACACGATATTGATCTTTCTCGGATCCGCTTAGGATTATTGTGCATATTTATCCTCTAAAAAAAGTCAATCTTTTTTTTATTTGAATCTATTTTTTTATAATTTTATTATATTATATGTCATTGATACGTGGATTCGAATATGAGATTTATCATTTAATTTATATAACAATATATTAATCAACTAAATATTTTTATTTTTTTTATAAAAACTATATTAATCCTTCTACAATAGCTACATTAATTTATCATTCGATATGAATGAATCCAATCTAAACCTTATTAAGTTGATAGTTATAAGAATAATATTATATAAAGTGATATTTTCAAGTACATTCAGATTTTAAATCAATTAAATAATTTTTTTTATTTTAATAATGATATAGCATATTCATCTATACGTTTTGAAACCTCATCCGATATATTAACATTAAAAGAAATTAACATTAAAAGAAATGAGATACGAATATCTTCGACGCTTCAAGTAAAGTAAGACAAGGAATATAAATATTTTTTATCTTTAGAAAATTTTATTTTCAAAAAAATAGTATATGATATTTTCTTTTTAGTGCATGATAATTTTCAAAATATAAGTCATATCGAATGGATTTAACCAAGTGAAATTGACCATCAAAATTGACTATATCAATAAGAGCGGAGAAAATTCAAGGTACATAAATAACTTCTTTATATGTAGGCATTATATCGATCAAAGTCTATCTTATATACACAGATGCTTCCAAAATCTGCACCACACTTATCATATAAAGGCGAATGTACGGTCTCCTGAGAGGCACACAACAACTAAAAAAAAAAGAAGACAAAACACATATCTCGATGCCCTCTTGTTTTGCGTTTTGTAGCACAACAACATGTAGCATCCTCTCGAATCATATTGGCCTCCGAGTGGGCTTTTAATTAATAAGCACTTCCAAGATGCTATCTATCTATCTATCTATCGTCAACCTCTTGTTGACCAAAACCAAAGCTTAAGTGCGATCACCTTTTGGGAAAAACATTAATCATGATGTCAAAGCATCTTGTGTCCTACTCATCTTCAGCTAGATTTATATCATACGCTTGGATTTCGTTCATCCGATAATAAAACTTTTTGACTTGATTTATACGTGAGAAGAGATATTATGATTGTAAATTTATATTGAGTTCTTTACTAACAGTTCAAGCTTTTGGAATTATTGACCACTCATCTTTCATTTACCTTTCAATAATTCGATATGCAAGCTTTGGTTTTTAATATTTAGAGTACAATGCAAGTTCTAAATGATCAGTATAAACTACATAATCTCAATCTATTTTTTTATTGATCAAGCATGATGACCTTCAACATTTCCCCCCCTTTTTTTTTCTTTTATGGTTATTGTGAATTTGCTGTTGCATTGAATCAAACAATGTTATCAAGAATAATAATTTCTAACCCAATTGATCTAACCTTGGGGGAAGAATGGTAGAGACATGTCACTATTGTTTTTGTTTCTAGTAGGGGATAATAAACATAGCACTCCAAGAGCTCTCTACTTAATCTTTAATAAATCTTTTTGCCCTCATTTATGATCACATTTTTCTTCAAATATTCAAACAAATTATTTACAGCACCACCAGAGAACATGCAATCTAGAATTAGGTAAAACTACAATGGTTGAGATCCAAACACTATAGATACTGGTCACCAATATGTTGTTTCAAAAGCTTTTGATGAAATGTTTATATATGTATGTATGTATGTATATATGAAGACCAAATATATAGGAAAAAAGCACCAACTAAATGCATCACAAATGATCTATTTATTTGTTTTTTGACTTGAAAAGTAGTTCAAAGGTAAAAAAAAAAGAAGATGAAAATAAAAGAGAGTAGACCTAAAAAAATAATATGAAACAACAGAAGCCAATTAGGGTGAGAAAGACCACATTTATGATGCTCATTCGAAGACCTAAACTACCAGAAGGCGTTCCTGCAAAAGAGGAAGAAAATGTTGGATCATATTATCATCATTACTCACATAACATTATTATTGATCTTACGACACTAAACGTTAAAACACTAATAAATGGATGCAAACAATCATGTATTAGTTAGTAGATTTTGCAACAGTCCTATTAGTCTCATCACTGAAATATAAAGACAACACCAACATGCAAACTTGTGTGGACACTATCTCCATACACAAAGTAGCTGCTTAGAACTGAGGTCAGAGAATTCTCTTAATTTGGTGGTTCCAATTCAGTCAATGCTTCAATTAGTATTTGGTTTCCTGATATGGATTTAATTGATTCTAAGTAGAGTATGAGGGAATGTGTAAGTTGTCAATATAGACTACAGTTTCTGAGGAAAAGAAAGGAAAAATATATGCAGCTTGGAAGAAATCAAAACATGACTAGGCTGTATTATGGCTAATATAGTCATGGATAATGGCAATCCCCATATTAGTTTGCATTAGTTAAGATACCCAAATCGCTTTGGAGAATAGAAGATAACATTATGTATTATTTATTGCACAATTAACTACTACACAGGCACATAATCAAGTTAATTCTTTTGATAAAATTACTTTTATCATCGAAAAATAGAGTTGTTGTTCTAAGTTTAGAAATATAATTGGAAATAACTTTCTTTGCTTTAATTCATAACTTAAAAACTGAAATTTATTGCGGATTCCAGTTGATCATAAATGACATTTTTCCTTTTTCTTAGATTGCTAGATTCAAAGACTTATATTTAAGTAACACATGGTAATAATATATGATTAGATAATCATAGAATTATATGAGACATAAAGGATTTTATTTTTAACATAGTGATGAATCAAGAAACTGTTTACCTTTTGGTGGAGATGTAACATTGAGAGATGGCAATGGTGAGCTTTGAGAAGCTGCATAAAAAAAAATAAAAAGAAATGTCCAATAAGATCAAATAAATATATTCGTTAAAGATAAAATAATCTACTAGTAAAAAGATTAGGTGAATATCTATCGTTTTTTAAGAAATCTTAAAAAAATAAGAATGATGAATGTAAATAAAAAAATATATATATTGAGGGAAAAGAAGAATAAAAATATTAATCTATAAATATTGTTCCTCTGATGAAGAAGTAAAAGGTGTCGAGAAATGAAGAAATGGATTCTGGAGAGGCATTGCTCACCTGAAGAGTTGTTGCACTTGCCTAAATCTATTGGACGCAATCCACAACGTGGAGGAAGATCCCTTACGGCCTGTCGAGTGACATTGAAGGTCTGGAGGAGCTCTTGGCTGTAGAATATATCACAGAGGCAATCGACATCGTTGGCCAATGCAAACTTGAGCGGTATGCAGCACACCACCGTGGGCTGCTCCGAGGAGTGCAGAAAAGATACGCATGGCATCAGCTTGCTGAGGCACACCGGCACGCCGGAAGCTCCTCCATTTTGCGACGGCGCAGCGGAAGCCCATGAAGTCACTAGGAGGAGGAGGAGAAGTTTCATGATGGAATGCCCCTCTCTCTCTCTCTCTCTCTCTCTCTCTCTTTCTTTCTTTTGGTTTCTCTCTCCGTCTATCTGCAACACTACGAGTAAGAAACTGGTGTGAAGGAGGATAAGAATCTAAGAGTAGATTTATAACTCTTTATCTGATGACCTTTTCTTTCGGCATGAGAACTTAGTTTGCTTGCTGCGTCGTCGTCGTAGATGGAGTTCTGTTAGAGAAATTCTTGGTCAGAGAGAGAGAGAGAGAGAGAGGGAGAATGGATCGGTGTGGATAAGAGTTACTATGGTAGAGATGATCGTATCTTTTAATCAGCCTATAACTCGTGGGCTCTTTTAGGACAAAGAGAAGAACCGGCAGTCGAAGTTAATGATGGGATTGCTATGTTCATCCAAAGTTGGAGAATTTGGTGCATTTAACAATAGGCACACGAAAATATAAGATATTTGGGTTATGTTTCACGTAGTTTTTACATACATACATACATGTCGATAGAGTATCGTAATGTAATGTCGATTGAGAAAATTATGTCGATTGGTGCATCATCCAATTTGCAATGTAATGTGATGTTTCTTAATCGATTGAAAAATTATAATCAAAACCACTTAGTGATAAGTCTCTTTTAATCATGGGATTGATGAATATATTTAGACCCTCCTCTATGGGTCTGAGCTGCTACTCCAAACAGTATAATCACTAGACACACAAAGACCTACCTATAATCATGTCCAACAAAATACATTTTTATGATTAGTAAACCATGTTTCAGATTAGCCTTTTTTTTTTTTTTTGAAAAAAACCTTAATCTATTACATGAAATAATTCAGCAGGTCATATTGCTGCATAACCAACTTGAACCTTTTCTCTTTTTTTTTCCAAATACAAAAGGGTAGTTCTCTTTTGGATTTTTCTTTTTTCAAAACTCAGCACTTAGCATCATACCGATACACTGCAATCGGTACCCGAAATTACAAACATTGACCTGGAGGAACATCATTCCAAACAGAAGACTCTTCGAGATCATACACCGCTTACGACCAGGACATGATTCACTTACCACAACAGTACCAACGAAAAAGCTCGCCAAAACAAGTACACGTTTAAACTAAATGAGTGCAGAAAACAATAGCAAAGGGTAAACACCACAACGGCAAAGCATGTTCTCTCTTCAAATGGTGGTTCAAGAGTGGCAGCAGCGATGACAAGGAGGGTGTACAGATCATGTGCCGGCCTTACGGCGGCCGACACGAGCAACGAAACCAGCTTTGATAGGAGCAACTGAGCGTGAAGAACCACACTGCAAATCGAATGATTTAATCAAGACAAAAATGAATGCAGGAGCATTATATCGCAAACTAAACATAAAACAGAAACAAAATCACCACTAGTTGTAATTTTCTTATCAAAACACCAGGATCCTCTGCTGACTCCACCGAAAAAAAGGAAATACACTACGTCTCAAACCCACCAGAAACCTTTCTAATCAAAAAGTCAGAAAATCACAAGGGAAAGACCCACTGTAATTCTGTCATTCAAAGTGCCTCAGAGTTTTGCAGATTCTTATCATAATTTAAAAAATCAAACAATGTAGGCAACAATTCTGCAACTCATCAAAGGCACGTATCAATCAGTATGGAATATCTTTTGGAAACAAAATTGGATCATAATGGGGGGGCTCAATCAACAGAAAAGGAAAATTTTTATAGGAAATGACATAAGTGGAAAATTGGAGACTTCTTCCTTTCCTGTCTCTTTTTTTCTGGAGTGACAGGGACAATTTTCATCATATTATAGCTCAACTACAACACAAACCAGTATGAAGTATAACGTGTCCCTCTTCACAATGATATTTTCAAAGAAGAGGGAAAATATAACTCAGTTGAATCTTTATGCCCGATACCGTGTCGAGATTGCAGCCTCGAAACAACAAAGGATTCTCATCACAAAATAATTAAACAATGCATGCATCATATTTGGCCGATCATCAAAGCCCTTGCAAACAAAGAAGCAGCACAGTAGGAATGCAGTCTATGAAACAAAAATTAAATTATGGTTCGAAGTGTTTACCTGCTCACATCGAAGAAAGAACAATCGGTTTTCCTTGGAAAGGATTGTGTCTGGACTTTTGCAACCATTACATATAACATATTCATCTGCAAGAAAAGCCGGGAATGAGCTAAGTCAGTAAAATCATCATAATTTATTTTACCCATTATGTAAGTATCAAACTAGTTTCCCATTAGACTTTTCATGAAAGATATTCTGAATCACCAAGTACTATTTTACCGACTTCAGAAGTCAGAACCAATAGGCAAATACCAACTAACTTACAGGGCCATGCTTCCCTTCCCCATGATAAAATCCTACAAGGTTGGGACACTCAGCAAGTTGACCATTATTTCTGTTGTTATCAGAATGGCCATCCTTCAATATCTGCAACTCAGGCATATTGCAAGATACCACATTTTAATTTCTCTACGTCCATTCCTAGCATTGCCCTCAAACTGGAAACTATGAGAACTGGCAAACCAAGAATAATTAACTATGTACACAACCAGACTATAGCATACAAAATATATCATATATGATAAGCACATATGGATTGCATGCACACCTACAAACATGCAAAAGATATACACATATAGGAAGTTATTTTTAGACAGGATTACACAATCATTACCAACATTCAAAAAAGTTACTGATAAATCCATACTTAAAGATCACAATAAACAAGCTCTACATGGAACAGTTACTATCATAAAATTTTGACAAACATGTATTTAACTTACTGATGTATCTTCTTAGGATACCCTCAAAATTTTTTGGAGCAAACCTCCCCTTAACCACCAGTCTCTGCTGCCCATCAAGGGATCCACTTGTTCCCATTTCAGCAAGCAAGAAATTCATTACATGCTCATGTTGCCTATGCATCCTGTGGACCAAACAGTCTTTCAGTACGCAGCTCATAGTGCATATGTTCTTGACACAATTTGCTAAATTGTAAACTTTACAACCATGATCATTCAACAGATATGCATATCGTTACACTTTTACAATCTTATTCTCAATTCAAAACTGTAAATATCATAAAAAGGTAAGACACTCACTAATACAAAATTAGATGTTTAAAAGGCATATACAGTCGAATTTGTGTAATAAAAAGTTACCTATAGAATCAGCAAAAGATAAACAAATAACACAGTGAAGGAAAGGATTAGCGTTATACGTTTTGCAGAGATCCATAAAATTAACAAAAACTGTCTTCTTAGTTCCTTCTCTGAGAACTTGTGGAGGCCTTATGACCGTCCGACGCCTATCTCCGGCAAGATCTGGATTATTCTCGCGTAATATATTAAACACCCTACCCAGAAGCTGCATGATCAATGATAAAACATCAACCTTCCAGTGGTCAAAAGAAAATCTTTTAGAGGACACAATATATATCAAGTGAAAAACTGTGCAACAGATAAAAACGCAGACAAGCACTGCAGACAATTTCCATGTGACATATAAGGTCAACAACAAAAGCCAGCTGGCTATACATGTGGTATTGTTCCCACAAAGAACTTGCTACACAAGATCATTTACGATGGAAAGTGTGCTACCATCAGGTTGGTATTACATGACTGGCACAACTTGGTTACTTTGCATGTCACATCGACCAGGGTGAAATGGTATAGCGTGCGCCAGCAAAAGCAGCCTATGATGGTACCAAAGAGATGTCAACGCCAAAAGGTCATAGTTATTTTGAACACATATAATTAAAGCCTGGAAACACAAGGCCGGAACCAGAATGGTTAACATCCAACATCCTTGGTCCATCTGTTGTTCCCACCACACTTATGACCCAATGCCTTCATAAGCGAAATGGTGCATATACATGATCCCTGTATGACCCAAAATACCCTTTTAAAACTTGTGATTAATATAATCTTTGGTTGGACATGAGACGGAGCTACAAATGGTAGAACTATTGCATCATAATTTGCAGCTTATGGATGCCACTAAATCTGCTCCCTGTCCTGGTACATGATGGGAATAAGTTTAGTTATTCAACACAAGACATCATCTAAATGAATCGAAGTTGAGAAACAATCACCACCGGAATACACAAAGTAGTTTTTTACTTCAATTTAATTAAACCAAGATGAACAATGGTCAGTGGCTTAAATCCAATCATTAGCATAACCAAAGGTAACTTGTGAACCTATGTTTTTAATCTGATTGTGTGCAATCACATGCCCATAACTAATTCGATCAGCAGAAAAGTTGAGGTACACTTATATTCTTCACGACCTTGCATAGACAGTCTATCCACATAAAGTTTACCTTAGCTTCATGACCTTGCATCCTAAAACCCGACACTCTTTCAATTGAGTTGACAAACAATGTGATACAACACAAAATACAAACAATTCACTACTAAGGCTCAGGTGGAATGCAGAAAAATGATTGCTAAAACAAAGTAACAAAACTGAATAAAGATAAAGAAAGCATACTACCATAATCAACGCATTTGATTAACAAACTCCAGAACAGCAAGGTAATTCGTAAGAAAATAAATTCAGCACACCTCATCATACTTATAGTCACGATCAGTTCCTTCCCACGGGTATCGAACAACTCCTAATACAATGCCCTCTCCTTCCTCATCCCCTCCAATCTGATCACCTGTATCATGACAAAAATGATAAATAATGTTTACTAACGAGTGGTGATCTAACTTATGAATTGCTAAAAGCATAGTGTTTGCTAAACTATCATGAAATCTTCAATCTCAAGAGAAACCAACATAGCACATCAAACAAAAAAAAGAACTCTACCATTAAGATCTTCTCCAGCATCTCCATTCTCGTCATTCAAAAAGTCAGTTTCCACCTTAATCAACAACACAACAAAAATGTGATATTGTTGTGCAACAATATAGCCACAAAAGATTAAGAAAAACCGCCGAACATCATGCTGATGCATCTATACTTACTGGTTTCTTCTTCTTCTTCTTCAGGCCAACAAAACTAGGCTCACTTACGTCATCAACTGCAATGCACCAACATATCAATGTGAGCTAGCAGAAGTCCGGACATTTTAAGCTGATTGATCGAAGCATAAGTTTTCAACATGACGTGTAAACCAAACATCCTTTGGAGATAAATCAGTGATAGGATCAGAAACAGCATTACCTGTTAAACTTTCCGTCTTCTCAGTGAGTTTATCCACCTCCTCAGCAGGATCTTGAATCACAACCTTCTTTTTCTTCTTCTTCTTGGTTGAATCAAAGGGCGCCAACTACAATATTCGATCAAAAATATATTACACTTAAAGACAGGAAAAAAAAAAGGCCTCATCATCGTATGAGGTCATGTATAGAATTTGGTAATGTTTTGCAAATGGCTAGTAGACCGAACACGCGCGAATAGCCGCCAATCATCAAAGGAAAATAACCAGAAAAAAATAGAGAAAGGCAGTTACCGGCACAAAATTGGATAGATAGCACGAATCTGATTAGAATCAATCAAAAGCATCAAGATGAATAAATTGGCAAAATGGCTAACTAAAGAAACACGGTCCAACTCACGAGATTAGTAGAACAAGGTCAGGAAACCTTACCTCTGGCACCTCCTCTTTCGTATCCTTTGGGTTCTCTTCCGCCATGTTGCCTATCTTCAGAACCCCCAAACCTAAACCTATCAACAAAAACAAATCAGCGAACAGCTTCGTTCCACCAACTACACAGACCATCAAATGGGGATTTCTGGAAGACCAGACCTAGCTCCACTTTGTTTAAAGGAAAATTGAAGGCGAAATCATAGGGAACCGATCACCTCGATTCCTCTCTCGAAGATCGCGGAACACTTGGGTCGGAGGATCCGGTTCTTTATCATCTTTTGTAACAGTTCTCTTTTTTGCGTTTATAAGGGTTTGTGCCAAACGAGTTTTTTTTTTGGAGAAAAAATTGAAATCCACTCAAATAGGAATTGAAATTAATTTATCTGAAAATATTAAAATTCTTTGGAAATCTTTAAATAACAAAATTGCTCGTTTGTTATTATCATAACCACTTGAAGTAAAAAAAAAAAAAAAGGAAGTGGAGTTTTCAATTAATTTTCGAGCATTGTAAAACTGATCCCATCATGATTTGTGTTTTCTTTCGGTGCACGTAAATGTCGAAACATTTCCGATTAAATAGTTGAGAACCAAACCGACAGAAGGTTGCTTGTTGAATAGTTAACATCGAAGTAACATATATCATTTTTTATTTATTTTGATAATGTGAGATAAAGATTTTTTTTCATCAAAATAAAAAACATATCATGAGACCACAAAGACGAATCAACTGAGCGTCAAGAGTAAGAGTTTCTTGAACGTGTGCCAAAGGAGCTCTTAGAGTTTTTGGAAATGTTCATCGTAATCGAACATGATCAATCGAGGGATGAAGTATGCAATAAACGAGACAGACAGACAGACGAAGAAGGTGGCGCAACCACATACGCACGCGGGTTGTTAAGGAGGAACAACAGCATTTAAACTAAAATGGAAAAATGTAAAATGCACGAGTATATAATATAATGCACGAGAGAACAAAGAGAGATATTTCATATCGCAATTCTACTCGCAGCGTATACGAGTCTAGTTGCAATATATACATGTTGCAAATGATTTATTTACACTATTAAACGCTTTGATCCACTTGTTGACAAGCAAAACCTGCTAAATACATTGCCGCATGGAATCCCACATCACAAAGATAACTTGCTTTTAGAAGGAATTGATCACCAAGCTCTACACTGACTTGGCCTCTTCAAATCTTGTCCCTTGTCAAAATATTGCTCACTTAAGATCATGCTTTACTATGCTAACTCACTGGTAATGCAACTACATCCATATCGTTTCCTGGCCTCCCTCCCTAGTGGTGTTACCAAACCAGCATTAGATGGTGGAACAATAGGCCCACCAAATAGCAAATACAATCTATGAACTGAACCTAAAAGTTTTGCCTTCTGTTTGACCTCCCCAAAAACATGAAATGAGTCAGCTCAATGGGTGTGTGAAATGTTATTGACAAGAATGTCTGTGTAAACATAACAAGACGAACTATATAAACAATAAATTGATCGTCAGTGGTATAATGTTGCTGATAACAAATTCTATATGATATATTTTTTTAACCTAAAACATCAAGCAATATGCACCACATTTTGGCTGAGAGAAGATGGGAGACCCTGAGAGACAACCCATGAGGAACGTACATGAAAACTTTACCAAAAAAGGAAAAACAGTAGGATCAACATATCTAGATTTACGGGCAATTTATACCTTTCTTCATCGTAGCGGGAGAGTAGCATCAGTTGGAGCTTGGCATGATTGATCCAGCAAGCGTATCTTATGCTCAAGCTCAGGCCCATTGGCACCGATGAGCTTATCCAGCTGCTGCCCATCTTTCAGAAAGAAGAATGTGGGGGTTGCTGAGATGTCCCACGACAAACAAAAATCCTGCAACAGAGATTCAATCTATACAGCTATTGCCAAAGCATGCCTTTCATAATTCAAGCAGCAATTATACAACTCTGAAAATAAAAGTGAAGTGTACTGAACAGTGTTTCACGCTTTCATGTTCATGATGCTTTGCAGAAAATATTTTCCTGAAAATTATGTTGTTCACTGTCAAAGATGATCACAATTGTTATAGGGTTATTTTAGATTAAAAGGTCCAAGAAACAATGCCCTATCATAATATGCTTAACAGACAACAATTAGAAATCTTCATAAAATGGAATGCAGGAGAGGTATGGTTGACAAGTGAACGGAATGCAAACCAAAGTTGTTCTGACTGCATCTCATGTTTCACATTTTACTGTGAAAAGCTTGCTCTTGAAGTTCTACTATTGTACATTGATGATCAACAATCTTTTGCCAATCAACCTGCTCCCTTTTGTTTCAAACTACAATGATAAGCTCTAAGAAGTGTTCTTTAGAAAGTTAAGACCAATATCACGATCTTCGCAGAATAAATTTAAAAATGCATCCCAAGGGGACCAACAACATCAGGGATCAAATAAAGCTTTGATCCAATGAGTGAACTCAACTGTAAAAAGTTACAGAATTACAAATTTGAATCTTCAAGCATAGGCTACTACAGAATCTTTAATATTGAAAGATTTTGTTCATTCTAACTTATAGTGAAGATAGCTGGAAAAAGACACAAGTTAAAACACATGGAGGCCTAGAATCATACTGGGGATATTGTGGAACTGAGTTAAATGCAAAGGCATTACAAATTGAGTCCATAAAATTTTCTTTCTTTTTTCTTTTTCCAAAAGCCAAAATGCTAAAGAAGCATCTGTCTCCATACCTTGTCAAGGGAACATTTAGCCTAAATGTACTTATTTAAACAATTTTAAGGTCCTTTATGCAAAAAGTAACAGGAGTTATTACCAAGATAATCCAATTCAGGTTTTCAAACATGATCATTTCATTTGGTTTCCGTGTGAAGTGTGAACACCAGTCAATAGTTAGCCAATGGCTTCTTTAATTTTAAGGGGACTATGTAGCTTGACTTTAGGGAATTCTAGAGAATTTCTTAGACCAAAATAGATAAATGGCAGTGCTAATATCTCAAGCTGTACCAAGAAAACTTGTGAGGGCATAGCAAAAGGCAATCAAAGAATTAATAGCCCAAGGATACAAATTTGATCCTACTCAGGCAACCTCAAGGATAGCAAATGTAGGTACAAAAGGATAGCAATTGGAAGAAAGATGGGAAGTGGGAACCAGGCTAGAAAAAATCAGGCATCTTCAACAACAATGGCACAAAATATATTCAAGCATCAAACAAGGAATGCAATTGTCTAAATGACGATGAAAGCAGATCTTACCATCAAATTATCCACATCTATTGTCACGAATATCAGTGAAGGATACTTTTCAGATAGCTCCCTGTAAACAGGTGCAACCGTCCTGCATGGACTGCACCAAGTTGCACTGAAGTTTGCCACAACCTGTAAAAGGTTAAACAAATGCACATTAACCGCATGCATTCAGATGCATCCATGGACGAAATTTATAAGCTTTTGTTTGTAATTGTTAGGAAGAGCTCTCCTTACAGAAGTACTAACATCAAAAAGGTGTATGTAACTTACGGTAGTTGGACACCAATATAATCTGAAAGCATAACACCTAGCGTAGATTTAGTTATAACCATGTGGACTATTCACATCTTTGTTCTAGAGTAACAGTCTCTACAGCAGTATCACACCTAGCATAACTGTAAGGTAATCAGTGGTAGTTGTTTTTCCTTACAACAGGCCCTCTCCTTTTGTTATCACCTATACAGCAGGATTTATATTGACGGTTTGATTAATTGGTCTGTATTATATATGATGTGCAACCCTACCAGTCTCTTTACCTTCCATATAGTCTTGCTATAAAAAATGAGACCTTTGTCAAATAAAACTTCAGTTTCCACTTTACTAGTATTTTTCCCATGGCATTCTTATCTTTTTCTATTGCTACCTGAAATTTTGATGATATCCTATTTCCATGGAACAATTAGGAATAAAAATACGTAAATCTTGTTTCCCCTAAATCAACTAAGCTTTTATTTGTTTTTGTGGGATGTTATGTCGCACTGTAATAACTACAAGTAAAGTTTATATTTTTCTCTAATGGACCCAATAGGCATCTGAACCCATATATTGACCTGAGATGAAACAATGATCTGTACTTGTTTGAAAACAATCATATGCAAGAAGTGCTGCATCAAGGTCCACTTGGGATGGTATGACCCAACTCGATAAGATAGCATCAGTACAAGATTACAAATTAATCTCAGTGATGACAAAGTCCTAACAGGGATAGGATTACTTGGAGATTTTTCTGAGTAGTGAAATATTTTAACAGATCCCATAGCATCCATTCAGAAATGAATCTAGCATAAGATGAAAATGGTTTATCAACACATTCTAAATCTAGCTAAGTAGTCAAAGACGGAAGAACTGCTGACTTCATAAAAAAATGAGCTTCAGTTTCATACTAAACTATAAATTCAATTAGCACCCTGATTTAATGATGAAATCCAGAGCAATCTGTTATTCTTACAGCTGCAAGTGCTTTGCACAATTGCAAGTAGACTAAGATTAATCAGAAGTCTCTATGAACCAAATATGCAAGCATGCCATGAAACTTCAATTGTTCATCTACATATGTGATTCTGTGATGTATTAGCAATTTAGGAAACAAATACATGTGGGTTCTCTAATGTTGCTTACTATCCTGCCATCCTTGTTTGCTTCTGCAATCTTCTGTTCCCAGTCACTTTTGCTGGTTATTACATGCACATTTCCACCTCGAAAATCTACCTCATCTTCATTGCCACTATTTCTCACATTCTAGTAAAAAAAAAAAAAGAACCATTAGGCGGTAGCTAATATCATCTAATATGATAAATGCCAGAGAAACATGCTTAACTAATCTGATATAGAAGATAAAAGACATGAAGTTCGAAAACAGGGTCTTAACCAGGAACAAATGACAATCAGACATACAATCAGGAAGAATGAATCAAAACCAGCAAAGCATCAGTTTAAGAGAATCTGAGTTTCCTTCTTTGCAGAGGTCATAAGTAGCAACATTTTCCAAAGCCATGCAATCAGAATGAGTGAATAAAAACCAGCAAAACTTCATTTTAAGAGAACATCTGAAGGTTCGGTGCAGCCAACAAATCATGAAGAAGCATATAGCATTGTCAAAGCTGCAACATGTGTTGTGGGACCTAAATCCTGAAATGATGCAAACAGCAGTAACTTAACAACTCAACCTCATAGACCTCAGATATATAACCACTGAACTGCAAGCCCAGCCCCCTCTACTTTAGAAAATAGTATGTAAAACAAGAAATGAATGAGACGCTAATTGTTAAAAAAAATTAGTACACAGATAAATGGTGGACAAAGAAAGGGTCAGGAAGAACACAGGCAGCATTGGAAAAACTCACTAAGAAATAACTTGTAAATGTTCACTAAAAAGAAATAATAACTCATAAATGTTTGAACTGTAACCATAAGCAGTCACCATAATTTCTGCTCTTATCTATGACAATAACTGACCTTTCTTATGCAGTTTCCCATTTGACTTGAGCACCACAGTACAAACAAGAAGTTCACCAGCCACTGCTGGAAAATAAAAACTGAAGAAAAAGATTATTTTCATAACCTGAGGGGAGAACTTAGATGCTAAAGAAAAATAAGACCAGCTAGATCTGTAATTCAGGTTAAATCATTACTGTAATTCAGAAACAGAAAATAAATTTTCAGTTGAGGAACATAAACTCTCAGAATAATCAGAAGCAAGAAGTATAAATAACTAGATTTCGTAACAAAGGTGTTCGATTCTAACAGTTTCTCATGTTCAAAATATAGAACTCTTGCAGATCATCAACTGTAATAGGAAGGGTCAGAAAGCAAGAATCAAAAAGTGTAAAAACTCATGATGGATAATTCTAATTGCTAGATTCAAAAACAAGAAACTAATTAAGATAAGGACATTGTCACAAACGAATAATTCAATATTATGTTAAGTGGTAAAAAATTGAGGCGAGGACAACTTTGTGTCAAATTCAAACATGCATCTGATGAAAGAGGAAAGGATGCATCCAAACCAAATGTTGAATCACTCACAACAATTATTAACAATTAGTCCTAGAGTACTTCTTGATTAGCTTCCTTAGGTGAGGAACAAGAGTGCTAACCTCAATAAATTAATCAAATGGTTCTGCTTCTGCGCTGATTATCAACCTGTGTGTGCCTTGATCAGGAAAGTTCACTCATGAATAAAGGGATCTGAATACAAACATCAATATTATGCCTTAACCCATAATAGAAAATGAGCACATAACAGTTATGTGACCCCAGAAGCATCTTAATTTGTATTTCAAGACCATAAGAGGCTTGTCTATTGTTTATTTGTACTTCGAGACCATAAGAGTATCTTAATTTACATGTATAACCCCTCTTAAATTAAATCTCATAACCATACCAGTGATGATGTATATATATATACATTTTTAATGACCTTTTGCAGGGTACTTATTGCAAAACCTCAAATTATGAACTTACAACTTACACAAGCGTATAAAGACTAATAAAAAAGTGTTCAAAGATTCTAATCTACTATGTAAAACCATGTAAATGTACCAGAAGGCACTGAACTTAGTTTGAGGAAGGCCAATATATGTATGTAACTAATTTTGTTGACTTCTGAATTTAGTGCACAGCCTTTCTTGCCGAAAGGAATAAGATCATAAGGCTGGCATGGTCCAAGAGAATATAGGCAATTAGGAAGAGGAGTGTGATAAAAGTAACATCTAACTTCTCTTTGTGTCAAGCATTTAATAGTCGTAAAAGGAAACTAAAATTTAATACTGAATTAGAAGTCTACCATAAATGAACTCCAATACAGGCATTAGAGGTAAAAAGTCAATACTGGATTGAAGGTCTCCAATGAATGATGTGTCAGAATTAACTTAATAGTCTTAGACCAAGCCCTTTCCAAAAGAAATACATGCTACAGTTGGTTGTTAGAGAAACTCTTGCACTTGATAAATGAAGCACAATGCAAACAACTTTGCTAGAATACTTGCTAGTCCATTGACAGAGAATCCATTACAACCCAAAAGATTGAGCTCAGAGGTTATGGCTCAACTTGTAAAATGCATATAGCTAAACTTGTAGTTCCTTAGCTATGTTGGATTATTCTCAATTGTCCAACAATTTTATTCGTTTAAAGAACACTAGGATGACGTACACCTGGCAGTGATCAAGCATGATGTAATTCTCTGTTCTTGTTGTTGGGAACTTGGGTTACTCTTTGATGGTATTATTGTGTGAATACCATTCTTTAACAAAAGCACAAACTTTCATTATGCTTACTACATCACATCCTTTATATTTAATGTCTTTCCTTCGTTGTTTCCTGTGACAGCAATCTTCCACGATTTTCTCAGGCAAGTCAGCTTTCCATTATCAGTTTGTTTTTCCCCAAGGTAAAACGTTTCTCTATGCAGCTCAGATATTTGCTTTTTATTCCATTGCATGAGTCAATTTGACTCCATCAATGTAATAAATAGCTTGACAAATAGCACCATGATGCCACAACCACCACAACAACAACAATAACAAGGAAATCTTTCCATCAACCAAGCAATAATAGTTAGCAATCGCACTCCATCGTAAAACAAAAGTTAGCAATCACAAGCTCATAGGTCCAAAAACCTACCTTGCGACAGCGTGCTTTTATAATCTAAACATAGAGCTCGATCCGCCGTGAGCCACGATCCACAAGTGCGCTGCAGTGAGACTAGACGTACACGTCAAAATCATTCAAAGAAGGCGCAAAGAAAGGAACCCCCCGACATAATCCGAGGAACAAGATTAGCAGCAACAATTACTACCAGGACAACCGAGTAGGTTCCGATCACGCCAAATTCTTCTCTTACGGAGAGCAACAGGAATGAATCAAATCGAGAAAACAATACCTACATGATCGCGGTTCCTCTTCTACGGATGCTCGTAGTGATCAATTCTTCGACGATAGGAGGGGCACAATTGGGTGGCGTTGGAATCGAAATGAGCGATGAGGAAAATGACCGGGGCATCGGGCGGGCGGTGTCGAGGAGCAGAGGAACCGTTCCCACCACACGATGGCCTCGCCCTCCCACCCGGATGCGGATCCTAATTGTGGAGTCCGTTTTGAACCCGGTCCGAGATGTGTATCTAACAACACATCAAAGGTTCCGCCCGTGACAGCCAACACTGGAATTTACGCATTCGTAATCCAAAAGTCGGTTGTTAACTCGAAGAGAATCTGACGTG
The DNA here is from genome assembly GCF_036884655.1 of Musa acuminata AAA Group. NCBI lineage: Eukaryota > Viridiplantae > Streptophyta > Magnoliopsida > Zingiberales > Musaceae > Musa > Musa acuminata. The sequence goes on along the minus strand of NC_088357.1, from coordinate 12,750,904 downwards.
GTGCACATCCAGAACAGCTAATCTCGAGAACCGATGGCTCAGCTGACACCTTTGCGTGCGTTCGAAAAGGATCTGTCATTTTGCAACCTCACAGGTCCCGTAAGAACAATTAAGTACAGAGAAAATAAGTCAGTGATAACTGTCTTTTCGACGAAAACACACTCGACGGGAGGATTCCTTATTCAAGTCAGCTACAATAGGCTAATGTTAGCTATATTTTGGTGAAAATTATTACCATTCGAACTAATAGATAATTGATCTATTAATTTTGTTAAACTATCAAAATATTTAGATTGAAAATTTTAATAGTATTTACCAAAATCTTAATCTTATTTATTTTTAATATAAAATTAATTAAGATATTTATAATTTTTTAATTATAATTCAGATTAAATTCTAACGCACGTGAGACATAGTTTTTTTTACTGGATCCTTTCAATATTAGGTTATCTCTAATTTTAATTGTCACAACCCATTCTAAAAGAATAATTAGCCTATTAACTTCGGTCAGCTCAGACCATTGAATGAAATTATCATAATTAAACCGTTATAAATCAATCTTAATTTTATTTATTTTTGATATAGAACTAATTGATATGTTATAAAAATACACGAAGATCTTACATGAATAAAGAAACTTTATTAATTCTTTAATTATCTTACAAGTACTTAATCGACTTTCTTTTCTATTGTAATATTTTTTAATCAATTAATCAAACTAACATCTGCCAAAAAAATATTGTATAATAAAATTTTTGATCCATAATATTTGATAGATGAGTTTGATATATCATTATCATGCTAATATTTTAAATTAAAAAATTTATAGGATAAGTTTTCAAATCTGTTAGTGAATCTAATACATTATCATCAAACTAATATGTAAGATATTAAAAAATTACAAGAAGATTGAAAAACTATACAATAACATTTTAAAGTATATAAGTGAATCTATCAACAAATGTTATAACATATGTTGGATGAAATTTTGACTCATCACCCTTTGAGAAATAAGTCTAATATGTCACAATCCCTTTTTTTTCTCTCTCTCTTGTATGATCGTTCAAATCCTTTCAAGTTTTCTAGTTGAAATATATTATTTTGTTTAGAGCTCAATGATAATTAAAAAAAAAACCAATACAATTGATCTTAGATAATTAGGTTACTATGACTTGTTATAGTATGACATGGAGGGTTTTACAAGGATTCATGGTAAGAATGGAATTGATGTTTTAGTTCAAGCATGAACCGGAACATTGTTGATGAAGAAAATAATAGAAAATAAGAAGTGCTTCAATACATTAACATGTTCCCTCTCCTATTTATATAAATTAAAAAAAAATATTTCTAATAGAGGATTTTACTCAACAAAATAGAGAGATTTCCTGTTACTGCCCCCACAAGATGGTGCTCCTGATAAGGATATCAATTTTGGATCTATGCAAAGAATAATTTACAAGCGAGAGAGGATGCACTGATATGATAGAGCAATCATATCAGTGATGTTAGTGCACTGTTGTACAACTCATTATTTAATATAATAAATAAATTCTTCTTAATTTTTTTTTTTTTAAGAAAAAACTCGGTGATCCTACTTCAGTGCTGCAGCTTCACAGCCTTCAAGGGATTGGTATGAATTGAATGGTTGGAATATGCAAGAAGGTTCCATTTTCTTACACATCCTCTGAAGCAGTAGAGAATTATGACTCTCAGTTTCTCAGACTTTTGTGTTTGGATTTCATGGAACACTGATAACTATCTTTAACGGCCTAGCCAGCAACAACTACCATGCAACCTTCCCTTGATGTAGTCTCTTTATGATCCCTGTGGGTTTTCACATGACCGTGCAACAATGAAAGCAAATGTCAGCTCAGGAAGTGGCTCTGATCACATTCATCTTCCATGCTTTTCAGCCAATTCAAGTTCTTGGAATCCTCTTTTAGCAGAATGGCTTCATGCCATGAACTCTCCTGGATATGCAGCTTGCTCACTCTTGCCTTGATAGGCTCATTTGAAGCTCTAACAGCAGGATCACCATCGCAGCCTCCGGAGGTCATCCCTTTGCCAGTGTCATCGTTTGAATCAGCTGCAACATTGTCATCAACATGAGGAACTGGCTTGTCAGGGCATGGCTGACCTTTTTGTGCAGCGGAATGGATGCTCTGAGGACGACTGCTTGCGGGTTGCACTCTCAGATGGCTTGTTCAGCCAACTTCATTCCAAGACTCGGCGGCACTTCGAGTGGGAGGTCACGGAGAGCAAGTGGCTGTACTTGAACTGGGCTATTCGATCGAGTATTCGAAGCAATGGAGGGAGTTTGAGGTCGAACAGTTGGCGTCCAAGTCAGGGATGGTCCAGTTTTGACGGGGATTGACGATACACCTCAAGTCTTGGATTCATCCTTGCTGTTGATTCAGCAGCTGAGCGATTCCGGTGACTGAATTGGTAGTGGTGCTGAGGATTGCTGTCCTGCTGTTGTTAGAGTAATCGCAAGAAGCCCATACATTCCAATTGCCCGACAAAGGTGCTCCCGAACTCAACCATGAAACAAATGACGACCGCAGCGGCGCCCACATGTCGTTCCTCCTCCAAAACGCCCCCATTTGGAATCTCACCACCTCGCGCTACCGCAAGAAGGAGGAGGAAAGGGCCGCCTTATGTCTATCGACCACGGTTTCAGGTTCTTGAAGCAGAAGAACCTGAAACCGTACCCATTCCCATTGATCCGACCGAGCCCCATGATCCTGGAACCCAAAGGTAGCAGCTTGGCGGGGGCAACAGTTGCAGCCGGAAGCGAGCACCCGAGAATATGCGATTTGGGCATGCGGGATTGGAGGGCGGCTGGAGCTGAAGCGGGTCGAGTTCAAGAACGGAATCATGGCCGGCAGAGAAGGCGCTCCGTGGCCAAGAATTAATCGGGAGTTCGTCGGGACAGAGCCCGTGGAACCCACTCGCACAAACAAGGAAAGCAAATGCGAGGCTGACAAGGCCGTGTTTTGTGTTTCTGCAAATGAAAACAGAGTTCCTAGTTTTGTCTTGTTTTCCTGTTTTTGCTTTTAAAAATATGTTTCCAAACATGTAATAGTACAACTACTCCATCCTACAAGCCAATAAAAGAGGAGAGGAGAGATGGACACCAGACTTCTATTCCATTCCCATTCAAAGCCGGCATGTAGAAAGAATTCCATGTTCTGTTTACACGCTTTCGATTAGGGTTAGGGTTCTCCAAGAATTCCACCGGGTTGATCGATTCCGTCCTCTTCTTCTCCAATTCGCCCATCGATTTCACAGGGCACCCACCCGACCACCTACCATTCATCCGATTCCTCTTCCGTCTCCGCTGTTTCTTGCGGAGTTCCCTAGTTCTTCTTGGTTTGATTCGGGCGGCGATGATGGAGACCTCAGGCGCAAGCTCCGATCCCTACAGAAGCCAGGCCGGTGGCGGAGGCGGTTCGTCGAGGAGGTTCCGGATCCGGTTTTCGCCGTCCAATTTGATCCGGGCGCCGCTCTCGACGCTGTTGGAGTACTCCGGGATCTTGCGGACTCGGGCGGGCCACTCGGAGGGCGAGATCATGGTCGGTGAGTCCATGCGCGACCATGGCCCTGGTCGGATTGGGGAGTCGTCTCTCCCTGGCGTCGGTGGAAGCGGCAGCGGGGAGGTGGCTATAAGGATAATTGGGGTCGGGGATCACGAGGGTTCAAGGGTGGGGCCGAGCCCGATGCAGCCCTTGGCTGTTGGGCCATGCCGGGAGGGGAACCCTGGTGGTGCTGGTGTATCGAGCGAGTTGCTTGGCACTTTGCCTGAAAGGCATGGAAGAGATGGAGGGAGCGATATTGGCGTTGGGGAAATAGGACCTTCTTCTTCTTCTTTGCCGGCATCCATCTTGGGCGGCAGCGGTCAGAGCGCGGATGGTGAGGTGAACAATGCAGGTGGTAACGGCAGAGATTCAGCATACCAGAGATATGACATACAACAGGTTGCTAGGTGGATCGAGCAGGTACTGCCGTTCTCGTTGCTTCTATTGGTGGTGTTCATCAGACAGCATCTGCAAGGTATTTGTTTTTGGATTCTGCCCTTTAATATTTAGCTGTTATAATTTATTTGGTTCTAGATCTTAGAATGGAGTATTGACATGCCATTTTACATGAATATCGGGCTTCATTCTTTGAATATCTATCAGTATTGTCAGAGAATATACTTTCACCATTATTTTCTTTTTTACCTGAGACTATTTATTGTACATTCTCAAACAGCAATGGACTTATTGGTTCCTGAGTTTGAGAAGGTGCAAACAAATGTTTATCTAAATTCATTGATGTTGTCCAATGAGGAAATGTTTCAAGTTCATAGTTGCAATGATGTAGCTCCTTTTTCCACTTTCTGTACATATGTTTCTGTATCCATTCTCAACTTTGCAGTTGTTTAACCCTTAACTTTTATTGGCAAAGAATAACTCTCTCGAAGTGCTGAGGTTTTCAGCTGACTCTCAGTCAGCTATACATCTCATGCATGCTTTCTTTTCTAGGATAGAAATTAGATAGTCAAATATGTAGTTCAGAATTGTAGAAATGGGTTGTTGATCCAGTAACAATTCTTATTTTACTTGGGTGTGAATGATATCTTGGTCTAGGCCTTGGTTGGTGCATGCATCTTGTTACCATATGTTGCAAGTAAGCGTTCATGTAGATTCTGTTGTCCAGCATTCTCTTGTGTCATTTATTTTCTAATTGTAAACAAAACCTATCTATGGTACAGTATGTTACATGATGTTAGCTTAGTTAATTGCTCTCTTTATCCTTATTGATGAGCTTTTTTGACTGAACAGCTTCTCTATTGCGAATTAGGATGATGAAGCTCTCTTACTTTTTTTTATGCTCTAGCAATTTTCTGTGCTCTATATATAAGACTTTTAAATTAGCTGAAGAAGTTAACTATGTGTTGTTAGCACTTTTTTCTTCGCAACTGTTGCACGCAAAAGTGTATGTATTTTCTTTCCTCTTTCAACTTTGTTATGTATGGCTTTGAAAAAAATGTGCAGGTTTCTTTGTCACTATCTGGATTGCTGCAGTGATGTTTAAGTCAAATGATATTTTGAGAAAGCAAACTGCTTTAAAGGTTGGTATAGTTCTATTGTGGATCTTTTAAATTTGTTTAACCTTATGATGTGTGAAAATAATTTTGGACCTTTCTTCTTAATCATCACATATTTGTGGATATTAATGGAAGAAGTAGAAGTTTTATTGACAGAAACATGCAATCCATTCTTTTTAAATGTATTACGTCTAATGCTTCTCCGAGGAGAGTCTTATGGTGGTCCAATAATTGATTTATTTGGCATTTATTTTGCATTTATGTGCTGAACTATTTTCACACTACTGGAAAGAGGGACATAGAAGGGGTAGGAGTGGGACAGGTTTGAGCACTTAGATGGGTTCATTATAATTTAATTGGACTGCTACATAGTGTTCTGTTTCTTTGACCTGTGCCATTAGTTTTCTGTTATTATTTGGAGGTGTATGACTATCCTATCTGCTTAGCTTAGATTCTGAAGCTTTCCATCTTATATTATAAGACTGCTAACATTGGTCACTTATTTCTCCATGAAGTGTTATTTCTTAGAACCATGATCATCATTATGATTTGTATTTCTGACAATTTCATTGATCATTGCAGGGAGAGCGAAAAATATCTGTACTTGTTGGAATTACACTAGTTTTCATGATTCATGTGTTTGGAGTCTACTGGTGGTACAGGAATGAGGGCCTTCTGTACCCACTGGTCATGCTTCCTCCTAAAGAAGTACCTCCATTTTGGCATGCCATATTTATTATTATGGTTAATGGTATTTTACTCTGATGGTCACTGTCATCTTTGGTTGTTATGTCTTTTATGCACCTTAACTTTTGCATCTGTTTATTATTATACTATGCTATAGCTTAATTTTCTCATAGTGATTAACCTTCCAACTGATTTTTCACAATGCTATATTTCATGCTCTTTATCTAGCTTCGATCTTTAGCTTGACTTATTTGAAATCAGTTTTTGTTGTTGTGTTCATTAGCAATTTGTTCCTAAGACAATTGACATCAGGTTAATCATTAGTTATTGAGGACACTTCATGTTTTTGTCTTGTGATGAAGGTGGCAGTAAGAGAAGGGGCTTAGGTTGAAATGATGACGAAGGAAAGAGAGGGGGTGGGGAGGGGATTAAGATCGACATAGCGGTTTCTCAGTTTATAAATTGATTTCCACAGTCGTAGTGTCTGTATAAAAAGGAAAATCCAATGCACAAGGATATGGCATCTGGGGAGGGTCAATGTACATAACCTTACGCTTACAAATAGACTTGTTGTTTTCCTTAGTCAAAGCCTGGTTGTTCAGATTGCAGGATCATAAAACTAATCCGTACTAGCTAAAGTGACTGGGATCTCTAGTTGGATTGGATCATGGCTTTTTAGGGTATTCTGATGTTATGATATGCTGATCTGTCTTTCTGCTTATAAAGCAAAGTAAGAGACTTGTTGATTCATTTCATGCTTATATGACATCAGAGTTCAACAATTTATGGCATTACCACAAGCAATCACTATGAAAATGTTTATAGATTCTTGCACCATGCTATCTCCATCTATCACTAGATTTTTTTTTCCCCCCAAAAATGGATCCTTCAGTGGAGATCTACTGATACCTTGGTTAGAATAGGTGTGACACTTGGGATTAGTGCAGCGAGAGAGGCAGAGAAACATCTAAGAGAAGTTTATTAGTAAGGATAAATTTGATGGCTATTATTTTGACTAGCAATGCTGCATTCAAAGAAGCTTAATAGAGTGAAAAGATCCACGCAGCCGGCCACTAGTACACGAAACCTTTCAATAAGAAGTTATTAATGGATCAATAATAGGTTATAAATTTTTTATGCTACTCTATACACACTTTCTTAATGAATAAACACTGCTTTTCTCTGATTTTAAAAGTTTGGGATCAAAGTTTATGCTACATAACTTGACTGAAAATAATCAAATCTTATTTATTTTTAAGTTGTCAAATTATTACTAGAAACTGTACTTACAAAAAAAAAAAAGAAAAGAAATTTGCTTGCAACTGTTGCTGTTTGTAGAATTGTCATTCTTGGTATTACCATTTTGGACGAACTTTATGTCCTCAAAAGAATGAAAATTTATCCGAAAAGATTTAGGAGCATTTCCAATGCAAGTTGAATGTAGTGGTTCATGCAACTTATGAAGAGAAGCAAGGTGCAAGAAGATATCACCTCATATCTTATTTCGTGCCATGCCACTATACAGTTGTTTGCTTGTGTAGACATCTGTATCAAATAATTATTTACTTCCAACCTACTCAGGCTCTTCCCACACCCTATAGGGCAGGAATCTTATGTGCTGGGCCCCTTCTCTAACAATTCTCCAATGGTTTCTGTTGATTTTGATATTCAGAAAAATACAAGCATATGAAAATTTTAAAATAAGAGCTATAAAGTTATAAAAGGCTACCTACTGAATAGAAGATAATAAGCCTTTTTTAAAAATATTTTTATTACTGCTCCCCTTAGTGGAGACCCAGAGGTCTCATTCAGGTATTGAAGGATAATTACATTTCTGTAATTGGTGTTCTTTTTTGTAAGATATATCACCTTGTAATTTGTACTTAAAGTGGCGGCAGTAGTTAGATGTTTAACATCTTTTAGTATCAATAATTTAGAACTGCTCAGAAATTAGATTTTCTTAAGTTTATTGCATTCTTGTCATAAATTCCTTTGGAACTGTCTTAATGAAATCATTGTGTTATATGAATCACAGCTCATAACTGATTTTATTGTTATCAGATACATTGGTGCGCCAGGCTGCTATGGTGGTCAAGTGTGTGCTCTTGATGTATTACAAAAATAGTAGGGGCCGTAAATATCGTAAGCAGGTACTCAACCTTTTCTTTCACATTTATGATTTATGTTTGTAGAAATATTATTTCTAGTTGCTTTTTTATTGTTAGCTTATGACATAGGTCTCCTATGTATAGTTTCTGAGCTCGGACAGGGCAACAACATCTAATGACAATCGGTATTTAGTACTTTTAGATAGGAAAGTTAATTGATCGAAACATTGTTCAGAGAGTCGAACAAGGATAGCTATGGTGAAGAAGGGCATTGAATATGGTTTTTGATCATCATGTCTCTCCTAAGTGAAAAGAAGAATTCTATAAGACAGTTGTAAGTCCAATTATACTTAATAGAACTCTAGGTAGCTAGAAAACAACATATTCAAAATTGTTTTGTGTATTCAAGACGAGGATGTAGATGGATGTATGACATTGTTATAGAATAAAAAGTAATCCTTTTACCGGCCTAACAACGAACCGACACATGACCGATCCTTTTTGAGTGGCCCTGTTTGATACAACCTTTTTTTGTTTCTAATTTAGGGTTAAACCCCCCACCCCTCCCCTCTTTTTCCTCTCTCTCTCTCTCTCTCTCTCTCTCTCTCTCAAATCTCTCTAATACCTCACACCACCTTATCTCCCTCACCTCTTGATGCCCTTCGCCATTGACATGCAGCCCGTTGCTTTCTTTGCTTGCAGCAAGCTACCATTCAACTGCTCACCCTATCACGGACTTAGCTGGAGTTGCCTAAGTCGTGAGGTACCCTTGCGGCAAAGTTACAAACTTTACTAAAGTTGCCTAAGTCGTGAAGCACCTTTGCGCTAACTCCTCGGACTTAGCTGAGATTGCTTAAGTCATGAGGTGCTCTTGCGACATATGCGTCCGCAAAGGTTCAGCTTAGTTGCAACCTCGTACAAGTCCCGAAGGATTTGTAAAACAGAAAGTTGATTAGATTGAAAATGAGTGATGAATAAGTCCCGACGTCTCACGAAGAGGGAAGCTTTACAAGCAATTCAACGAGCACCTTGAATGTAAGAGAGAAAATAGAGGAAGGAGAAAACAAGGACTTTAGAAGGTAGGACGAACAATTGCAAGTCCATAAACAACTGCTCACCGGGTGTCGGGCGCGAAGGCAAGTTTCCGTCAAGTTAACGTGCGAACTTGTGAAGATTGTTCAACACCTGACGATATACCGAAGCCCCATCCAGCCCTGTGCCACATGGAGGGTTCCAGGGTTTTGAGATGGTTGATGCTTCGCGTGCAGCTGCTGTTTGCAGAAAACAAGCCGTGACACGCGAAAACGAAGCCATTTTGGGGCAGTTCGGCCCGGCGTGGCGAGCGGTCGCACTGCAGCGCTGCGAACTATCGTTGCTTATATTTTCCAAACAAAAACACACAAAACCAAGACAAAATATGTTGCCATGTCTCTGTATAAGCATGTAAAAGCGACGAACGGTTCGTTGAATGAAGTTGTTGCGGGTGCGCGACGATCGTTCGTGACATTCTCCCCCACTTAAACTATTGATGCCTTCGTCGACCCTTGTTGGTAGTTGTTGACGATTGCTTCTTCATGCCGTAGGGCATCTTCGGGTTCCCAACTATCTTCGGTTCGAGGAAGCTTTCGTCACTTAACCAAGTACTCGGTCTGCTCTGCTCCATTAGGGGGCTTTATCTCGCGATCCGCTAAAATGGTTTCAACTCGCTTCTCATAGGAAGCTCTTGTGGGGGGTAGCCGAGTTGGAACACTTCAGGAAACATCTTGTGGATCTGAGTGGCAGGCTTTCAAGTTGCTGGCGTGAAAAACATTGTGAATTTTGAGCCACGTCGGCAGCGGTAACTTATAGGAGATTTTGCTCACCCTACTAATAATTGGGAGGGCCATTCATACTTGCACACCAATCCTTTATATGCTTTGTGCCTAAAGAATTGGAGTGATACTGGTTGGAGCTTCACCATCACCAAATCGTCGACTTTGAGCTATTGTGGTCGCCTTCCCAAGTTTGCCTACTTCTACATCTTTTTGGTCGCCTTCTCCAAGTAAGCCTACGTAATATCTGCATTTCCATGTTATTCTTTTGCAAAGTGATATGCTAACGGACTACTCCCAGTATACCTGATTGCCAAGGTGTGAGGAGTTGACGGTTGTTGTCTTGTAATGATCTCGAATGGGCTCTTGTTGAATGCAGAGCTCCGTCGCAAATTGTAGGAGAATTGGGTTATGTCTAACAACTTCACCCAATCTCATTCGTTGGCACTCACGTAGTGCCGAAGATATTGCTCAAGGAGTGAGTTTATCCTTTCGGTTTGGCCATCCGTCTGGGGTGGAGGCTTGTGGAGAAGTATAACTTAGACTCCAACAATTTGAATAGTTTGGTCCAGAATCGTCCCAGGAACCGAGCGTCTTGATCACTGATGATATTGTGCGGGATCCCCCAATACTTTACCACATTCTTCATCATTAGCTTGGCCACCTGGTCTGCTGAACAGTGTAGAGGTGTAGCAATGAAAGTTGCATACTTTGAAAATCGATCGACCACCACAAGTGTCGATCCGAGTCCCCCTACTGCTGGCAAGCTTGATATGAAGTCCAACGAAATGCTCTCCCACGACCTTTCTGGTATGGGCAATGGCTCCAAAAGTCTTACTGACATCCGCTGCTCCACCTTATCTTGTTGGCAAGTAAGGCACGTTCGAACATATTCTTCCACATCATTCCCCATCTTCAGCCAGTAGAAGGCCCTCTCCATGAGAGCCAATGTTCGGTGAATGCCTGGATGTCTTGCCCAAATGGAATCGTGACACTCTCAAGAATTCGCGCCTTAAATTGTCCACTCGAGGACCATAAACCCTATTCCCTTTGGTGTAGACGAGTCCCTCTTGGATCCTAATTCGTCGTGCCTTGCGTTCTTTGATTAGTTGCATCAGGATCACTGTACAGTCCATCCCTGATTCTGGAAAGGAAGTTGGAGTGCAGTTGACTTGCTTAGCCTCCGCATTCCAATTGTATGGCATTCACCCGCTCCACTTTTCGGCTCAGCGCATCGGCCATGACATTTGCTCTTCCGGGCTTGTACTCCATTGTCATATCAAATTCGGCCAGGAAATCCTGCTATTGTGCTTGCTTCGAGGAGAGTTTCTTTTGAGTTTGGAAGTAACTCAAAGCAATGTTGTCCGTCCTGAGCACAAATCGTGATCCGAGAAGGTAGTGCCGACAAACTCGTAGATAGTGGACCAACGTTGTCATCTCCTTCTCGTGCATCGGATACCGCCGCTCGGTCTCATTGAAGTTGTGGCTCTCGTAGGCCACCGGGTGACCCTCCTACATGAGTACTCCCCCAATAGCGAAATCCGAAGCATTTGTATGGACTTCGAAGGTCTCCCCATAATCTGACAATTTGAGCACCGGTTCTTCCAACACAGCAACCTTTAGATCTTGGAATGCAGCTTCACATTTGTCAGACCATCTCCAAGGCCGCTCCTTCAGCAACTCCATTAGTGGGGTTGCACGCTTCGAATACCCAACTATGAAGCGCTGATAGTAGTTTGACGAAACCAAGGAAGGATCTCAGCTCCGGCACCTTCTTTGGAGTTTGTCATTTCGCAACAGCTTGCACCAAGTAGACGACCACAAACTTATCCAAATACTCCTTGAATAGTTGGTTCATAATAGTGCAGAATGTGGTCGGAGCGTTGGTTAAGCTGAAAGGCATCACCAAGAACTCAAACGCTTCGTACCTAGTCACGCAAGTAGTCTTCGCTTCGTCTCTTTTAGCAATGCGCACCTATCAATACCCTGACCGAAGGTCGAGTATGGAGAAATGCTTTGCTTTGCCCAATTGGTCGAACAAGTCCGCGATGAGCGGGATGGGATACTTGTTCTTCACTATCACCTTGTTGAGGGCTCAATAATCGACGCATGGTCGGAGGCTCATATCTTGTTTCTTTTGGAACAGAATTGGACTCTGAATGGTGCTTTAGAACTGCGGATAAGACCATCGCTTAGTAGTTCATCTAATTGCTTTCTGAGCTCTGCTAACTCTGGAGGGGACATGCGGTAGGGTAGTTTCGTTGGAGGCTTCACTCCCGGCTCCAGCTCGATATGATGATCCATGCCTCTGCGTGGTGGCAGAGTTTTCGGCAACTCAGGTGGCGTAATATCTGTGAACTCCTTCAGAACATTTGCCACCACAACAGGTTCATGAATGGCCTTCCCGTCGAGGGGCTCTAGCTTCACAGTAGCTATGAATGTTAATTCGTCTTTTCGTCTCCCTTTCTTTAGTTGTAATGACGATATCTGTTGGGGATCCTTGGTTCCTCTTCGAGAGACGGGAACCACACAGGGGTCGTCATCTCCTATAATACATAGGGAGTTTAGGAATGACATTGGTACCAACTTAGTCGTGTGCATGAACTCCATTCCAAGGATCACTTGGAAGTCGTCCAATGGCACCGCCATCATGTTTGTGCTCTCGCTCCATTTTTCGATCTTGATGGGGACTCCCTTTCCCAGCCCGTAGACCCGCTTGGCCTCCGAGTTCACTGCCTTCATCTGACTTGGGTTCTTCTCCAAGATTAGCCCAAGTCGCTTTGCTTCTTGAACGCCAATAAAGTTATGGGTAGTGCTCGTGTCCATCATTGCACGAGTTGTTTGGCCATTGAGCTTAATGTCCATGTACATCAGCTCGTTACTCCCTGCTTTCAATGGTTGTGCCTTCATTTTCTCCCCCACTTGCATTCAACAAATGCATTGCTCCCATTCGGGGACCTTGCGACTCCTCGTCGTCGTTGCTGGATTCTGAACTACTTGAACTGAGGGCGACGGCCTTGCCCTTGTTTGATTTGGGAGGATGGATTGAAGCTGTTAAGGCATTGAGTTCCTGTTTCTATGGGCACTCCCTCATCATATGCGACCCTCCGCACAAAAAGCATCTGCCAGGTTTTGGGGCATTGCTTTTCGAGCTTGGCCCTTTGTGTGAACTCTTTTTCCTTCGCCCTCGGGCTTCTTCCCTCGAGAATATTTTGGATGATGGTTTCCTGAAGATTGTTTCCTTTTACCTGAGTCCTCCGAGGAAACAAAATCGATGAGCCTTTCTGTGACCGCGATTGCCCCGATTACATTGGTGACATTCCTTCGATGCAGTTCCTGCTGAGCTCATGGTTTAAGGCTATCGAGGAAGCTGAACAACTTATCCTTCTCGGACATGTCCTGTATGTCCAGCATCAGTGCAAAAAATTGTTTCACATAGTCTTGGATGGAAGTATTTTGGCGGAGTTGTCTCAATTTCCTCCTTGTGACGAACTCTGTGTTCTCGGGTAGGAACTGAGTTCTCAACTCCCGCAAGTCCTCCCATGTGTTCACTCGACACCGACCTTGTTGGATCTCCTCCCAATGAGTTCGCCACCAAAGTTTACATCCCCATTTAGATACATGGTTTCTATTTAAACTTTGGTATCTTCATAATCGGGCCTTGTAGCTCGAAAGTACTGTTTCATGTCAAACAAGAAATTCTCCAGCTCCTTTGCGTCCCTAGCACCTCCATAGCAATGAGGCTCAGGTGCCTTCAAGTTTTGTAGCGACACAACGCCGGTGTTGCTCCCTCCCGCATTTAGTGCCCTTGTGAGCGATGGAACTCTGGAAGTGAGTTCCGTCATGACTTCGTGCAAATGTTGCACGGAGTCTTTGGTATCGTTCGCTAGTTGATCGACTAGGGCCTCAACCTTGTCGATTCGGAGTTAGCTTCTTCTTGCGAGTTCTCTACCCCAAGAAGCCTTCGTTGGTCTTGGTAGAGTTCCTCCAAGTTCGCTTCAAGAACATCTAGGCGGGTTTCTGCCGCTGTGAGTCTCTCCTTATGGCTCTTTTTCCCGGTTGGCACTCTAGATTGCGCCTCCTCCGCTCGCAGAGAGTAGCCAACTTCTTGCTCATCATGTTCACTGCTATGATCCTCCAAAGCGGTTCCACCAGCATGAGAGCGAGTTTGCACTTGCAGCCCACCTACGGTTGCTTGGGGCAATGGTCCGGCTTGCCCCGCCTTGCTCGATTCGCCACGATGCTTTGCCATGGCGAGATTGCGAAGTTTCTTTGCTATTTGCTCGAATTGCTTGCCTGCTCTGATACCACAATGTCACGGACTTAGCTGGAATTGCTTAAGTTGTGAGACACCCTTGCGGCAAAGTCACAAACTTAGCTGAAGTTGTCTAAATCGTGAAGCACCCTTGCGCCAACTCGGACATAGCTGGGATTGCCTAAGTCATGAGGTGCCCTTGCGACATATGCGTCCGCAAAGGTTCAGCTTAGTTGTAACCTCGTACAGGTCCCGAAGGACTTGTAAAACAAAAAGTTGATTAGATTGAAAATGAGCGATGGACAAGTCCCGACGTCTCGCAAAGAGGGAAGCTTTACAAGCAATTTAGCGAGCACCTTGAGTGCAAGAGAGAAAACAAAGGAAGGAGAAAATAAGAACTTTAGAAGGTAGAACGAACAGTTGCAAGTCCTCAAACAACTGCTCATCGGGTGCCAGGCGCGAAGGCAAGTTCCCGTTAAGTTAACGTGCGAACTTGTGAAGATTGTTCAACGCTCGACGATATACCAGCCCCATCCAGCCCTGTGCCACATGGGGGGTTCCAAGGTGTTGAGATGACTGACGTTTCGCGTGCATCTGCAGTTTGCAGAAATCAGGCCGTGGCACGCGAAAACGGAGTCATTTTGGGGTAGTTCGGCTCGACGCGGTGAGTGACCGCACTGCAGCACTGCGAACTGTCGTTGCTTACATTTTCCAAGCAAAAACACACAAAACCAAAGCAAAACATGCTACCATGCCTCCGTACAAGCATGCAAAAGCGAAAAACGGTTCGTTGAACGAAGTTGTTGCAGGTGCGCGACGATCGTTCGTGACAGCCTGGTACTTATCCTCTTCTCCACTATCTCTTCCTTTTTCTTCTCCTCCTCCCTCTCTCCCTCTTCCTCCTCCTCCCCTTTGCCTCCAACTTCCTTCTCTGTACTGCCCATCATATACCTGTGTACCATTTGTTGGTATGCTGGTATGTGCTAGGCCCATACCAGTCTGGTCAGCAACTGGTATGAATCCATTATCTGATATTTTAAACCATGGTTACCACTTTATATTCCAGTTTACTTTTTCTGATCTAATAATAAAAGTGAATCAAGTGATTGGACATGCAGCCAAATGGAGTCCTAGATTCTTTTATTCCTTTTATCTTTTCACAAATGTATAAGATAGTGTTACAGCTTATAGGCCATCCATTTGTGTCAGGTCGACAAAATAGATACCTAGATATAAGCCTGAATGTGAAGTAAAATAAGACAAAAACATGTTGCACTGCACCCATGCTTGACCTTTGTGATAATTGGAAACAAGCAGATGAAAATAAAAATGACCTGGAGACATTTAGCAAATCAAAGTGTGATATGCCTTACACTGAATGAATCACATTATGTGTGGTTAATAGGATTCCCAATTGGATCCTATTGGGGATCCCCAATAGCTGGAGACGAGAGATTCATATGAGAACTAAGTAAATGAGCCTCTGCTTGAGCTTCCAAAGATACAGGTGTCTGAACAGTGTTTTGATCCCATCAAAGTCTGCATTGAACCCCTTCAAGCTAATGGGTGTAAACAAATAGCGCATCCCTCCACTAAAATAGGTTGGATTTTCTGTATGCGGAATCTGTGCAGGGTGGGTGCTCTATTCAATAATACAGGATGGCATTTACATATATGTTCACTGAATATTTCCTTGCATCTGATTTGTGAATTAAATTTAAGAAATAACCACCACTTAATTTTAAACTAATGTGCAAGCGACTAGAAAGATGTAAAAATGACATTGCTTCTGCAAAATGGAAAGTCAGTAGTTATTCTAGCTTCTATTTGGGGCTTATATCTGTTTTTAATAAATACCTTTTTAACTTATTGTTTTCTTTTTAAAAAGTTGTATCAATTTTTGAAGAAGGCATATTTATTAGTATTTTTCTTTACATTATTAGGGTCAAATGCTAACTCTTATAGAGTATTTCTTGCTGCTGTACCGTGCCTTGTTGCCGACACCTGTTTGGTACCGATTCTTCCTAAACAAAGAATATGGAAGCCTCTTTTCTTCTCTGACTACAGGACTATACCTTACCTTTAAGCTGACTTCAGTTGTGGAGAAGGTATGATGGCATTCCACCGCTTTATATGATATTAACTTTTGAGTTTATGTTTGTTTTGTTTTTGATGTTGGAAGAGTCAAGCAAGCCCTCAAAATTTCAGCATCCACAGGTTTTACTTTTTTAAAAGATGTGGTTTGAACCTTTGATTTTCAAATTTGATTCTAGGTTCAATCCTTTGTTGCTGCATTGAAGGCACTATCACGGAAAGAAGTACTTTATGGCTCCTATGCAACAATGGAACAGGTCTCAGTTCTTTCCCACCATTAACAAACCTTGTTATTGGATTGTTGGCTTAAGGAACTAATTCTGATAAGATGCTTCACAAAAGCTATCATTTACTGGTGGAAACAAACTCTAAATCTCAGCTCTAATTTAATAACATTAGGTCATTGTGATTGTTTGTTTTATTAGCCCTTTGGCCATCTATCATTGATCGTAGAGCTAGCACTAGGTCTTTCTTTCGATATGATTTTGAACCACTATGTTGTGATAGCTGACTAGTGATATATATGTTGCCGACATTAAGCCACAGCCTTCGCCATGTGCTATTCTCTGGTAGTTGGTTCACTTTCTGTAAACTACCATTTTAAAACTTTTTATAATGGTTTTATCTATCTTGTCTATTTAGTTATGAAATAGTTATCTATCATGTATAGATATTCTTTTAAATGAATTCCATGCATCTTTCTAATATAAAAAGTTGAATTCTATTAACATCAAGAACTCTGCAATAATTGAAGCCATTTTACAAGGTGAGTAGGCCAAGCTTATAGCTCTCCACAAGATTGCAGCATCTGTTGGGTTGTTGGATTGCACCAAAGAAGGAATGTTATGAATTTAAGATTTGCATTATGATGACACTGGAAAATGTTGCAACACTTGTCATCAAAATATAATCCGAAATAACCTGCAAATTTTAATCATCTTGTTTCTTGTTTGTGGTTTTTTATTATGTTACTTGTGCAAGATGAGGGATAACCTGTTTGTATCAGTTAGGCAAGAAAATAAGGATATTACTATGCACTCACAGGTTATGGAACTTATGCAGGTAATTGCTGCTGGCGATTTGTGTGCTATTTGCCAGGAGAAGATGCATGCTCCTATCCTACTCAGCTGTAAACACATCTTCTGCGAGGACTGCGTCTCTGAATGGTAAATGTCTATTCCCTTCGTCAGTTTACGTCTGCAGTCAGTTTCTGGAAGAGAGGAGTTCCTCTTAGATTCTTAAACTAAACAAATTTTTTGAAGCCAAATTACAAACACCAACACCCATCACTGTATGCCTCTTAATCCAGTCTGCAGCCGCATTACCGGTTTCTTTGAGGTAGACCTAATAGTTAGTCTGATACGGATGCCACCTAAGCTGTGCTAGAAGCTTTTCCTATATATTTCAGTGGCCTAAATAAAGAACAGACAGTATTGGTGCTTGTTTGTTTTTTTTTTGCTATTAACATAGTGGAGAAAAATTTCAAGCTTCTGGTACTTGTGCCTAGTTTAGCACTGTTTAAACATGTTCCCAGTTATATTTTATTATACATACAATCATGCACATGCAGTAGTCAGATTCTGAGAGTTAAAAAGACCCATCCTTGTATCTTTTCAGGTTTGAGAGAGAAAGGACATGCCCGTTGTGTAGAGCATTGGTGAAACCAGCAGACCTTAGGTCATTCGGCGATGGTTCCACGAGCTTATTTTTCCAGCTGTTCTGATTTGTACAATAGCAAAAACCTATTTGATGCCGAATTATGCTCAGGAATTAGAAGCTAGGCCTTCGATGTTGTACGTGCCAACCTCCTTGGTATTCGGCCACGTGTTCTTGAGAACCACAAAAATTTGATGAGGAAGCTGTTTGTCCACACTCCCGTGTCCTCCTATCTACATAGGGGAGGGTCCTCTCCTCGTATTCGGAACCTCCATGTATTAACTTTGGTAGTGAATGGTACATGGATTCAAGTTTTCTTTAGAGTCTCTGCCTTTGCTGATCCACTCTAGTCCGTAACATGTAAATAATCAAATCATATAAGTGTACGCTCGCATCTCATTTGGAGTCATGTAAGCCTCAGTGTGAGTTGGTTGCTATCTACGATCTTTCATGGAGAATTCTCATTGCCCAACGAAGTCTCCAAGCGAAGTCAAATCTGTAAAAAAACAGAAAGGATTGTATCGGTTGTAAAAAAACAGAAAAAAAAAATGGATTGGTCCAGCAATCGACACAATGAAATGGTGTGCAGATACATGTATAAATTGCAAGTGTTGTAGATGGAAAAACTTAGCGAAAACGGACGTGATTTATTTGACAAAATTAAGTCTGGATGAATCGAGTTGAGCCACTAGCTTACGACGCTGCCAGGTGGTGGCAAACTATCCGTCGAAACTTGAACGAGGATCCCCTCCAACGCATGTTGGAAGCTGAATCCTCCGATCTCGCTTGTTGACGGTGCATCCTTTCCCTCCCTACGTCTCAGTCGAGGGGGTAGAATTGGAGAGGATCCCACCGGCCATTGGATTCAGGAGGCTGCGGTTGTGGGCGGCCCACCTTCTTGGGCGTTGACGATCGGGTTATGATTGGGTAATGTTTTTGTGGCGGGCACCCGCGAATTTTACGGCGACGGGGTATTTGAATCAAAACATATACCCATATTATATCTAGAATGTTTTAACTAAGTTGGGTAGATATCCGGACTTCTAATAACAAAGACCTAAGGATAATACCGCCTTCATTACTTTCTTTTGCAAAACCTAAAAGTAAAAAAAATAAAAGCTACAAATGAATTAGATTAAAATCAAACTTTGACAAATATATTTTAACTGCATTATAATTTATAATTATTTTTTTGGATAATTTTATCTAGAAAAGTAGCTCTTAATCAGTTTTTATATGATAGCACCTTGTCTTTTTAAATCTTGTAAGGGAGGGGAAATATTTGTTGGATCGATATATGATAGTCTAGTAAGCATAAGGGACAAGACTTATCTCCTTTGTTCGCTCGTATGGACATAAGTTCAAGAGAGGTTATTACAAGTGACATCCTTTTATTGTTTACATAGACAAGAGCCTATCAAGGATAGTTAGAGCTATCACCTCATACAATATTCATAGAACATTCTCTCTCATTTTATGCACTATAAAATATTATTTTTCTTATAATAATAGAGGTCAATTAGTTTTTTACCGCTTCCACCTTATTGCACCTTACCTCGGAGGTTAATTTAGGCTTCTGAGGGATCGACATGAGAAACCCACACTCAACCTCGATCCTCACGAAGATAATTTACTAAAGTGCGTGAGCACACATATTTTGACATCGAGAGACCTCTAATGACACTTCATCGTTCTTGTACATGGTTGAACCATATCGGGCTAACTAGGAACGTTACTGATTCTTCCCCTAACACTCCTAAAATAACAAAAGAACATATATGTCCTTGTTATTTAAGAATTATTACATGATTTATATAAGTCCTTTGGGCTTTGTTATAAATCATTGTTCAAAGTCCCTAAAATCATCTAAAAATATAAAAAGTAAATTGTATCACTAGTTTTATCTATATTAAAAGATTAAGGTGAGCTGAACAATTATGTTGCATTCATAAATGAATTTTGTTATATTTTATTACAAAATAAAAATAAAAAAGATATCAAATTTGACTTAAAAACTTTTAAAATAATCTAAAAATAGAACCTCTGATGGAAATCATTATATACATAATATTTGTATGCTATGTTGAAGAATTACAGTGACTTAGATAAAATTTATGATATTATAATCATAAGTGAACTATTTTGCACTCCATTGCAAAATCAAGTGATCGTTGAAGGAAAAAATATGATATAAATAGTCAGTTCATTAATTCTGTTTATTTTTTATTTTATTTTATTTTTGTGGCTTCACTCTTATTGGTATCCATTTAATAGAGTCAAATTAACATTACTAGATATATTAAAAAAATAAAACTGCACTTTAAACATTTAATTATTTTTAAATTTTAACTCAAATTTAAAGTCACAAAAAAATGAAAGTATTAATTTATGAGGCATATATGTGCAACGTATTGGATAAATTTTCCTAAAAAATATTAAATTTTTACTTTTTCCTGCAAAGCATCCTCCTTTTGCTTCGTTCCTAAGCATTCCTTATTTTCTAAAAGATGGGATTACACCTCATCCCATCGATCGTCACCTTCATCTCTCAGACATCGTTTTTACCCTTGCTCTCCTTTGTTGCCCTTGAGCATGCCCTCGCACCTTATCCGAGAGAGGAATCTTGGAACTATGGCCATCTCCTTACCTTTGGCCTCGTCTCCCACCTCACTTAAATACTATTAAGTAATGATGAACCCTCGAAATGAGACACAAGGGCCTCATGTGTTGGATGGAGTAGGCAAGCGACGAAGTGAAGACAAAAAGTAATGGGACGGAGGTGATGCCCGACGGAACGAAGGATAAAGATAATACCAATTTTTACAAAATTAAAGGTGCTCTACGCAAATAAAGTAAAAAGAGAGCCCTCTTTGTCAAAAAATAAAAATAATATTTGATGTACTTGTATAATGGTCAATTTTATTTGTAACCCCTTTTTACTATCTACAACCTCATTTAAAAAATTTTAATATATCAATAATATTTCTTTATAAATGAATATAAATGTCTCTTTTTTTTTTTTCCCCTTCGTATTTTGAGTGGTAGGTGATGAGCGATGGGTGAACAACATCTAGCGATGGGCAAGTGACATTTAGGAGAAGGTGCACTCTGCTAGAGTTTTGCCGAGGTTTCTCTTTGTTGTGAGGAGCAAGATCATAAGAATGTAAATACTCATGGAGAAGGCATTGATGCTACTCTTCTCTGATATCCACATCAATCGAAATCGATTTACTTGGGAGATTGCCTAATTTTATGCTCTAGAACCCAATTCTCTGTCTTGGATTAACTTTAAATCTTTGAATCTTTGTTCTTTGCCATAGCAACTAAAGAAAGAACCAGATTATCTCGAGGACATAATGAATATACCATTGGAAGCCTTAATGGAGATGAAGGCAAACAAGAAGGAGAAGAAGGATGTGCAAGGATAAGGACTTCAAAGACATTAACTCGAGTGGCATCGAGTGATGTCTTCTAAGTGATGAGTGTGTTAGGAAATCTGGCCGACATCACATGCATAGTGAAAGAATAGAAAAATAAAATTTTTAAAATTTTCAAAGGTGTGTTCGTTCACATGCGAAGTTGACGGGCTGCCCCTTCTTGCTATCCATATGCCCCCAAATAGGGGCTATAGTATGAGAAGGAGAGGAAGAAAGGAGAATAGGAGGCAGCCAAAAAGAACCTCTAACCTATGGGTCTTTAGTTCTCTCCTATTTATAGAGGCCTCTTGTCAACTTAATCTCAATGGATCCTACCATATTGGGTATTGGATCTCTGTCCAACTACACAAGCTTTTTAAATTAATAGGACTCTATCCAATAATCTCTTATTAGCTCTTATTAGATCTCATCCATAAGATCCAATAATTTAGGGGCTTATTGGATATTCAATAAGATAGGAGCTCCAACGAATATCTCATATATGAACCTCTACTCATCGCAACGCTTACCATATATATGTGACCCTCTAGGCTCAATATCGAGCTTGCTATTAGTCATACCTTTCAGAACTTCTTTTGGCTCTGTGAATTATTATCTCTATAATAATTCACTTGACTCATCGACTATGAACGTACTAGGCCACTACGCTATAGTCCATAGACGATATAAGAGGAATCTAATCCTTTAGACATATCTATCTTCAGTTACTATGTACCTATAGTCTCTCATCCATCTAATATCCCAAAGACTGTATAACGAGCATGGTGCTCTCAGACTTATACGGTTTCTACATGAGTCTCACTCTAATCGGATTCTCTTGGAGAACTCTTTCTCTGTTAATCCAAATAACCCTGGTCAGGGATTTGTCTGAGCAAGAACACATAAGATATTCGTCTCATGATACTGAGATTAGATGATCCTCTATCGACACTCAATAGCTCTCGTAAGATTAGCTACCACTCCCGATGATCGATTGTGCTAGATTTGGAACCTCTAGAACTATAAGTCTGGTATCAAATAATGAAATACTCATACATGACATCCTTAGTATATGAAGTCTAAGGACCAAATATATCATTGGGATGACAAAATCGTTGTTTGACAATAAGGCATCATCAATCATTTAATATTTCGTGAGCAGATCAATCAGTGAACTCATTCTCCAATGAGCACATGCACTGTATCCCTAGTGTCCTCACACAAGCAGTTATGAGACTAGCTACATTCATCATATGGATAGGTATATAACACACTGGTCTGTCTTGTTATCTCGATGTCCCTCTCGAGTAACCTATGATAGGATTATTTAAGATCTGTGTTTAAAGGCGAATCGATCTCATTATCATGATCTCATCACGATTCGATTCTCATTGCATAGATCCATAGACATCATAATATATTCGTGCAACAGGTAATATAAAATGATAAAATATCAAAAAGACTGTGTGTCAAGTCACAGGTGTCATCACTCACATGATTGGCTTGTAAGACACCTATGACTAGTAATCTTTCACTTGACCTAAAGCCAATCACCTTTATGAGTTATCCACAAACGCAATCATAAAAACATATTCTTTTAATACTTTAGGTTATAATGCCTTAATAAATGAATAACAATTGGAACTCAAGTTGTTAAATGACATTAATTAATTTTGAACTTTTTCTCGGACCACAAGTACTTTATATTAACATGTTTAGAATTTCTATAACATGTGTTATTTTTAGATTAAAAATAATATAATATATCATAAAATATCTTCATCGATATAACAATTAAGTCCGATCATATTAAGTCCTAATATTAAATTTTAAAATCATAAAGCTTGATTACTAGCCTCAAAGTATGTCAGAAATCAACTTCTACTATTGATAATGCAATAATAATATTATATATTTTTCTTTATAAATTACATCTCTAACTAATATAAATTGTAAAGTGGACTTTCTACTTTTTAAGATAATTTACAGAATCAACACTTGAAAATATATTATTTCAGGCTAATTTAACCTCTTATATATAAATATATAATCCTTTATCCTTCATACATATCTTATTACTTTATTTATAATTTTTAATATTTTATTCCTTGATAACTCTAAATCTATCCAATATTTGAATTGTTAAATTGATATCTAGTTGGTACAAATTTGAGCATATAATAATATTTTAACTATATATGGATAAGAATTTTTTTATTTAAATATTTTTTAAATCATTTTAAAAACACTAGTCTTGACTATAATTTTTATTTTTGATATTTGCTAAATAAAATTATATACTAAATCTCTTTGAGACTCAATCAATGTATTCTTCATAAGATAGTCTTAGTAATTATTGAGATGTATTCCTAAATATTTATATACAAATAGCATCAGTTGTCTCAATCAACTATATTAAAATTTTTTATAAAAATTGTTTTTAGTTTCATATAATAAACTAAGATCACTGCTAACAAGCAAAATATTATCTATATAAAGGGCCAATATAATAAACTAGCTTTTAATAACCTTCAGATATAAACGTTGATCAATAATATTTATTTTTCAAATTTAAAGATAATAATGATATTATGAAATTTTATATTCAGTTCTCTAGAAGCTTGTTTAATAAATGGATTTTCTAAATTTGCATATCAAAATATTTTTTCTTTTATTTCTTTTCTATATGAGTCTTTTAGGTTATTTAATATTAATTTTATTATATATATTTTCATTCAAAAAAATTATTTTCACACTCATATAATGTAACTTAAGATCATAATGAATTATAAATGTGATGAAATTTTTTAACAATTCCTTTTATAAAACTAAAAAGAAGATTTCATTATAATCATTGTCTTCTTATGAGAAAATAATTTTTGGTACAAGTCTGGGTATATTATCCAATATTATCCTTTTAAGTCATATTTAGTTTGAAAGATCGATTTGTAATCAATTCTTTTATAATTATTAGTCAATTCAATAAGTTCTCAAACACTATTTATGTCTATCAATTTCAACTTTTCTTTCATTGTATCATATCACTGTTTATAATTGTTGTTTTTCATGCCTTGTAAAAATGCTAAGGGATCCCTTTTAATTTCTATATGATAATTTAATTCTTTTAGAAACACCACATAATAAAAAATGATAGATCTCCTTTTCTTTTGATATATTTTTAAAACTATAGGTTGTGATTGTTCTATAAGATTATTAACAATGATATCAACATTATATGGAAATACACTAATATTATTTTCTTATTTATCTTTATCAAATCATTTAATTATTTAAGGAACAATAACTTCTTGAATAGAAAATGATAAATGAGCATTAACCTGTATCTTCAGATCAAATTTTAAAAATTTTCACTCCCACTGATTTATTATTTTTTAGGAATCTTATATTATAAAATTTAACTATTCTCATACTATAATTAGAGTAATAAAATTCATATCCATTAGATTCTTCTAGATAACCAATGAAATATATAGAAATAGTTCTTGTATCCAATTTCTTTTCATATGAATTGAAGACTTTTATTTATGTAGGACAATCCTAAATATGTAAGTATCTTAAGTTATGTTTCCTATCAATCTATAACTCAAATGGAGTTAATGCAACTAAGTTACTATGAACCTTATTATTATTATTATTATTATTATTATTATTATTATTATATATATATATATATATATATATATATATATATATATATCATGATTCTAATTATATTTATAGGAGTATGATTTTATCTTTCAGTAATTTTGTTTTACTATGGCACACCTAGAAAGATATCTTGAGCACAAATATCTTATTTTTTTAAGGAAACCAGTAAAAGGGTCAAGATTTTAACCTGACTCATCATATCTATCATAAACTAAGTTACTATAAACATTAATATATATATATATATATATATATATATATATATATATATATATATATATGTCATGATTCTAATTATATTCATAGGAGTATGATTTTATCTTTCAGTAATCTCATTTTACTATGGTAGACCTAGAAAGATATCTTGAACACAAATAGCTTATTTTTTAGGAAACTAGTAAAAGGGTCAAGATTTTAACCTGACTCGTCATATTTATCATCTATATTGGATTTGATAATTTTAACAGTTCTATTTAATTATCTCTCGACTTAATTTATGTATATCTGAATGTATCAATAGCGTTAGAGCATATATGAATTAGATATATATAGTCGTATCTTAATAGATTATCTATAAAGATGATAAAACATCTCTCTCCACTAAAATAGAGCATATGGAATAACCTATAGATGTAAATATATATAATCTTAAGGAGTTTATCAAACTATATTTCATTATAATATTTGATTCTATGATTATTACAAACTCAATATTCACATTAATTTAAAAATATTTTTATTGAATTATAAATATATTGAGTTTACAACCATTAAAAGGAAGATAATTTTAGATTAAAACTAAATTTCTAAGATTATAGAAATATAGCATGTATCCTCAAGATTTAATCAAATGAATTATTTTTAAACAAAAGCGATAAATACCTACTACCATCACTTTCGCTTTAAAAATTCCATATAACGATAAATTTTATACTATTTTGATTTTCATGTTAAAATAAATATCTATACATGATTGGTAATATAAGTTGAAGTATTAAAATTAATATACCAAGTATTCGAAAGGAATTTCTATAATATTTGATTCGAAATATACAAAGGCCAGACTTATACCTTTTTCATTTGAACCAAACTTTATAGTCATTTTTCACTTGACCTTTTTTGCTATAAAAATAGCACTTTATTATGAATAATTTTTTTTATGAATTTATTTAATATTTATAAACTCAAGTGATTTGTGCTTCACCTTTCTTTTATTGTTAGACACTTCTTGAGTAGTATTCAAAATATTATGAGTCTTTCCTATTTTAATCTTAATTCTTCCTAAACACATATACTACTAGTTAACTCATTTAAGTTTCACATATCGTTGTTGTGAAATTTAAACGAGTCAGACTAAAAAGGAAGAATAAATTATATGTGAACTCATCATGTCCAATATTTTGAGCTTCTTAGCTTTGTCAACTCATAATGAGGATATATTATATAATTCCTCAAATATTGTATTATTAAGCTGTAGTCAAATTTTTCATTGAAGTGTTAGTTAATGACTTATTAAAAAATTTAAATCAATCTTTAAATATTTTAGTATACTAGTTATATATTATAATGAAGCTTAAATATTATTAATAATTATTATAAAATTAAATATTTTAGATTTTTTTAAATTATTTATTCTATAGAACTTTCAATAGTTAAGTTTGTGATCCTTTCAACCAATTCGATCAAAGGTCTAACATACTTGGTGTAAATTATATATGCTCAAGTTATTCAAAAATAATTTGATTCAAGGACTATATGGACACTAGATGCATAAGAATGTAATAAGGGAAGTACTATAATAATAAATAAAAATATTAATACTTTAAGTTTTTAATAAATATCGAATTATTGATATAATATCTATTTTACTTTTGAGTTAAATATTTACGTATCTAATGTTCACACAAAATTTTATAATTATGAAGGACTAATACTATGTTTATGGAATAATGCTATTATCTTTGGGTATACAACACTAAATTATAAGAATATCTAAAATATTATCATCCTATCCTATTACATAATTATTCGAGATGGATTCTCCTTTAGAATTATCTAAATATATTGATTATGTGTGTTAGTATGAATATTATTATTTTTAATATCATTTAAGATTAATTCTTTAATATAATTATATAAATATATTAATCCAAACCATTTTGATAGCTATAAGACCAATACAAGAATATAAATTATTTTTTAAATATCTTATAAATGATTAAATATTTATTATAATTTACACCCTATAAGCTTGTAGTCGTAGAATATTTTGCCAGCTATAAGTCAAATGAAACTTAAGGATATAAGTTGCAAATAAGATTGACTAAAATTTTTAAATCAAATTATGTAGAAACTATTCAATAAAAAATAATCATAATAATTATTGAACATAAAATTTAATTAGTATAATAAAAATTCATATAATAATAGTAATTATGATAAAATAAAAATCATGACTTTACATGAAAATAAATATTATTTCATAACTTTTAAACATATGCTTGTGAATAACTACATAAATATCTAAAAACAATAATTAAAATTTAAGTGTCATAAATAATATAAAATTCACTAATATGTCATATTAGAAAATTATAAAAGAAATATATAATTTATAATATTTTATTTTTCATAAAATACCTTAAATTGACTAAATCATCTCTATTTAATTGGGCAAGTTTAGAATTGGGCCACCTAAATTGGGTCCATCAACTCATTAATGAGGATGCCCCTTTTTGTTGGAGTTTCTTCCACGACATTGAGTGACCACCGTAAATCATAGCGTCATTGTAAATGATAGTGATGCCACCCGAAGCAATCGTTGCCCACAACAATAATCACTGAATACAACGACATCGTTTCCCTTCATTAATAGGTGAAGCTTTCTATCACCATAGCGTGTGTAGTTACGACCCTTGATAGGGCTAGTCACGACCCATGAAGGTCATCGCCCTCTATAACTCTGCCTACCATAGTCATTATGGCTCCTCCATCTAGTGCCCACAACAATAGTTATACATGATAGACAAGGCTCACGACTATGGTGAATTGTCATCCTTTGCTACACTACCATAGATAATAAGTTGTTGCCCTCGATAGGGCTACGACCATAGTAGGTTGTCACCCTCTATAATGTTGCTATTGATAGTAAGCTGCCACAACAACCCATTGACCAAAGCCGAAGAGCATAATTTCATCCACGATTCCAATTGTGTGGGCGAGGAAACCTTTATCAATGGCACGTAAGTGAATAGGTTGGACTCGAGTAAGTAGATAGATCGAAACATCCTTTTATAAGCAAAAGTTGGTAACATAAATAGATCTAATACTTTTATGATCTAAGGTATATTTGATTTTAAAACACACTTATGGTACCAATTGTCAATATAAAACTATCATTATTCTACTAAAAAAATTAATATCAAAATTAAAATAAAATAATAATAGATCAAGATCAGACTCGTTTAAATTTAGATGTCATGATAAATGAAATATCTCTTTTGGATATGATAACGCATTGTAGTTTATAAAAAGCAACAAGGATGTATAAAAGCTAGACTCACATTCTTTTTTTTTCATCTTTCATATGACCACGATTAGTAATGAAAAAGATTATTGAGAAAAGAGAATAAATTTATAATATCTATTTATATATAATCCATAAGAGATTCTATTTATATATAATCAGAATTCAATTAGAATCTTAATATATTTTATCCAGTTAAATATGATCATATAATCTAACAAGCATAGTTAGAGTGACGAATGATACAAGAGATTGTGGAGATAAGGATATGGTAGGTAATTGATAGATTATAAACAGTAAAATTATATTTTACTATTCTTATGGTGGTTGCCAACTCAATAGGAAAACCCATAGCAAGTTTGCATAAATATATCATTGAGGAAAATTGATCCTAAATTAATAAAAAAAATATATTTCTATTTCTTTCTTTTAATATGCCCTAATCATATTATATGCATAATACTAAAACTATATAAAATCCCTATTTTGGTAGAGTAAGGCTGCAATTTATAGCATCTAATTCAAACTTGCCAAATTTCTTGAAGGGTAGGCGGGAAGGCGGATGAAGCGTATTTAAGCGGGATTTCGATCCCGAGACCTTTAATTGATCTTGAAGTTCATCTTTAACTGACGTAGAATCCGTGCGAAGGTTTGGCATTGGGGGCGTATACGGATCTCCCAGTCGTTCCGGATACGGTGGAATCGGGCTTCTCGGACCGCGCTGCATCCGTAAAACCCTCTCCTGGACCCAATCTCGTCCCCGGATTTCGCTGCCTGTGCTTCGATCTGCGAGGTACCCCTTTCTTCCTCTCTCATTTTGATTGTTTTTTCTTTTGTTACTCGATCTGTGTGATTCTTGTTTCGGTTTCTCTTCTTGTTCTTGTTACATCGTTCATTCAAGAAGCTTCACTAGTAGGGTTTGGAGACCAGAAGTGGTCGAGGCAATGGTAGTTTGGTCGAGATCATGGTAGTTTTGCCTACTGTCTCCCATCTAGTAGTGGTAAAGGTGGAGCTATTTGGTTGATCGATCCTTTTCTTTCGATGGGGTGCTGGATAGGTCATTGGGTCATTTCTTTTTTGCTTGCCTATTTGTTTGTTCTTATTTCTTGTGTTCATAAGATGTTTTTGTCCGCGGATTGTAATTGAAACAACAAAGTAAGCAGTGGTTAGGTGTATTACGTTCGGTTCACCGTTTCATAAATCTAGAGTTGATGAGAAACTGTCTTGATCTAACGTGACAGCTTTGATTATCTTGAAGAGTTTAGTTATATAAGTTAATTATTAGTATCTGTGAACTTATTTAATTTAATGTCCTCCTTTTTAGAAGAATGAAAATTGAAGTCCAAAGTTTACCATATGTAGTTTGATATAATTGGCTGGAAATTGGTGTTGAATCCAAAATATTTGATAGCTTAATGGGCAATTCCCAAGTCAGATAGACCTAATTTAAGTTTATCTTCAAAGTATTCTTAATATTGACCTCAGATTTGTTTCAATGTTATATGGGTGTGATTTTCACCCATCTACTTGTGATGCCCGATGTTGTATATATGTAGAACTTATTAGTCTTATAACTTGTTAGTGTGATATATAGGATTAAACATTAGTTTCACATGAATTACTTCCACGTGAACTCTGATTCAAAATTTGATGCTTCTTATGCCTAATGCAGATAATCTTCCCTTAATTTTCTGTTGACATCTCTATGCCATATCACACTTATGTTGTACTTGCCACTTCAGTAGGTCATCTATAAATTTTAAACATGTCTTCAATATCAATTTTTTTGTATATTGTATTATTGAATTGCAAATATATGATTGGAAGTTTAATGCAATAGCATATGGCTTGTCTGTGCAATATTTATTGAGACATGCAAAGGAGAAAAATTGACTCAATGCATGCCCACGAATGCTTTTCTATTTATCTCATGGTATATTTGCCCTCCGAAGCCTCTGTTATAATTTGAGTTATGGAAAGTTATTGCTTTCTTTCAAGCTATTCTAATTATGAATCTCGTTTTTGTAGGCTTACTGAACACTGATTCCAGATTTAGCTTAATTCCCATGACCTTTGGCTTGTTTTCTCATTGGTGACTTGTGCTATATTCCAGATGAGTTCAACAATACCGACATCTCCAGACATTCATCCATCGATGATGATTTCCTCATTGGAGCATCCGCATTCACAGCAATCAACAGCTTCCTCTGGTCAATCAGAACCAGAAATTGCTGATGATAGTGAAATTAAGCTGTTTTCAGTGTCTTGGAATCAAAACTATGGACGCTTTGCTTTTGGAACAAGCAATGGCTTTCGAATCTATAATTGTGATTCTCTTACAGAAGCCTTTAGGAGAGATTTTAAAGGTGGGGGCTTCAGAATAGTTGAAATGCTATTTCGTTGTAATTTCCTGGCTCTTGTTGGTGAAGACACCAACACTCAGTTCCCACCTAATAAAGTAATGATCTGGGATGACCATCAGAGACGTTGCACTTATGAACTCACATTTAGATCTCATGTCAGAGGTGTGAAATTAAGCCGAGATCTCATTGTTGTAGTTCTTGAGCACAAGATTTATGTGTACAACTTTGCAGACCTGAAGCTTGTTCATCAATTAGAGACGCTATCTAACCCCAAAGGGCTTTGCTGCCTCTCACATCATTCTAATACTTTAGTGTTGACATGCCCTGGTATACGCCGGGGAGAGGTTCGGGTCGAACATCTTTTTCTGAAGATGAAAAAGATCATTAGTGCTCATGATTCTCAGATAGCTTGCATGACCTTGACCTTGAATGGGCTGCTTCTTGCAACTGCAAGCACAAAGGGTACATTGATTAGAATATTCAATACAAATGATGGTACTCGGTTACAAGAGGTAGGACTTTAAGATTTGCCATGTGCCACTGACTTGATTTGAAAATCTAGGACAAATTTCTTTATTTTATTCAGTATTTTATTTTTATATAAAAACAGGTTGCCTTTTTCTGAACATATATTTATGAGTGGTGCATCCATCTTTGCTCATAATGGATCATTTGATGATAATTCAGATTATGTACATGAGCATCATGGCCAACCTGCTTATATTAAACATTCTTTTTGGTTTTTCTATGATTTTATATGAATTTGATAGAATACATCTTTTTCTAGGTCTTGTTGGTAAATTTAATCACTTCTTCTGTTAGTTATGCATTGCAATGTAAATTTACTAGGCATAAATAGATTTGCTTTTGCTGTATATATACAAGCTTTATACAGATGTTCAGAATTGCTGTTCACTGTTTTAAACAATGTCTCATATTTGGACCTTTTTCACACCCTTTCTTCTTTGTTTTACTCAAACTTTCCCTGTTTAGATGTGGGATGTAACAGGTTATGAGATCATAAGTTTTTTTTAAGTAAATCTATTTTTTCTGACTTCCAAAAGGGTGTAAGTGGAATCATACCAATCCAGGAGTCCCTTTTGACTCACTCTATGACCCTGTAATTCATTGAATTGGAAAGTTCCTAATAAATGCTATAGCTTGAGCAGAGCCACTTCTCCTGTATGGTGGTGCTTGAGCTTTAGGTATTTCTTTTGCACAATTGCGTGCACTATGGTACCTACACCTTCCTTTGGGCAAGCAAGGTTCACTATAGAATTGATTATTTGGGAGTCTTTCTCTCCATAGTAGGTGTCCACAAAAACCAATGTATCACTATTATTGCCATATTCTTGGTGCTTGAGCGCCCTCTTGCACATTGGAAAATTCTAAAACTGTCGCTGCTTTCTTGAATGCTCTCTGCAAGAATTTTGCCTTTCTTCTCATAATGCACTTAAATGTATTCCATCTTTCATAGGTTTAGATGTGATTTTAGTTGTACTTTGGTTTACATTTTGCCTTTCTCCTGTTCTGTCCCAGTCTGTCCTATTAGACTTTCACCCTTTAACAACCATTAAATCTCTCTCCCTCTTTTTCCCTTTTCTCTCTTTCTCTTTCCATGGAATCATAAACATAGACTTACTGGCATTTCTTCTTCCTCATACAAGAAATTTGCTCCAAAAGCTGTCATTTTAATGCATGGTTAGCATGGTGGTTAACTTGGAAAGTAGACCAGCAGCTAGCTTAACGCCACACTCACTCACCATTTTGCACAACTGCTGAACATCAATCTTGGCTATACAAAAGGTCATTAGCCTTTAAACTCATGGCTTCCAGACAGCAAAAAAGTTGTATTGCCAGCTTGGTGGTGAGATGACTTCATTTAACAATTAAGCTGGGATTTTCTACTGCACTCTTCTGCACGATTATATATATATATATATATATATATATATATATATATATATATATATATATATATTCGAAGAAAAAAATGATAGAAAATCATTCCAAAGATGATTGTTAGGCTCAGTATGTCATTGAGCCTACAGGAATCATTTAACAATTTCTGATTTTTAATTTTTAATATCTTGAGTTCATACAAAGATCTTTACATTGAATTTACAAACTCTAATGTTTTTTGTCCTATTTGCAACAAAGCCTCATTAGTATTTGTCACTAAAAGTTTGAAGCTGCCTCAGTCTACTCATTATAGGTTTCTATATGAAGAATTTTTCTAACAATGCTACCTGTGATAGCAATTGCATAGATTTTTCACTAGGGTTCAGCAGAATCTTGTTGCATGCAAATATACCTTATACTTATAGGACAAGTAGATATAAATATGTTAGAACATGTAAGATCAGTACGGACAATTTCATTTTAAATAAAATGGTAAGAATAAGAAAATTGGCATGATCTCTAGCAGAGTGAAAACTGTGCTTGGGATAGAGCTTACAAGATGCTTAAAACTAGATATACATGTAAATTTTGCCTGATAATGCTGGCAGAAGAATTGAGAAAGATACACTGAAGAATAGCTTATGAAGAACAAGGGCCTTTTAGTGCTAGGTCAAAATCTATTTCAGAAGATTGGTTTGGTAGAGGTGTGTCAACCATGGATCCGATTTTATTGTGGAACCAAGTTATGATATTATATTTTTTCCAAAAGATGATATATTACTGCTTCAAATTTCTACAAAATGCATTGAATAAAAAGAGATAAATCAGGGGATAAGTGCCCACCACATCGAAGATGAATGACTAACTTTAGCTTCATTGGCAAACCAATTAGCTGCTCGATTATATTCTCTATAACAACGTAAAAATGTATATGAAGTTAGTCTTTGTAGAATCAATTTGATGTGTTGAATGGTGAGCCGAAGATGCTAAGGTGGATCAGCTTCTTTGGTAAATAGATCGTAAAGTGTTGAAGAATTGGTTTCAATTTGAATGTGTTTCATTCCTTGGTCTAAGGCAAAGAGTAGGTCTTTAATTGCCAAGTCTTCACATTGTATGTCTGTTTTGATGAAGACATATTTTTCCAGTTCCTAAGCAAGCTCCCGAGTGGTTCCGTAATACAAAACCAAGCCCTCCATCCTACAAAGAAGAGGAGCCATCACTATTGAGCTTTATCCAGCCCACAGATGGTTTTTTCTATGGCAATTATAGATAATTGGTCATTTGGGTGCCTTCAAATGTGATTGATCTAGCATAGTAGCTAGTATGGGGTAAGGGCTAAGGTCATTCCCACTAGGTTGAGGGTTTCTTACTATCCAACAGAGAATCATCTCTTGCTTTTCATAAGAACCAAATCTTGTTTATATTGACAGATAATAGGAGAAAATCATGGCTTAAATTGGTGCCTTCTTTAAACCAATCACCTTGGGACCAGGTTGGTTTATGTAAAAAAGTGATGTTGAGGTTTTGTTCTCAATAGGTCCGGACACTTGAGGAAAATGGACACTGAAAGAATAGGTGTTGAATGGGGCAAGTAACAGTATGGCTTAGGTTTGTATTACTAAGCCTATTAGTTGGTCTGTATATGTAGGGATGCAAGTAATCTCCAAAGGTTATGCTAGTCATACCAGGTTTGATCAAGAACTGAATCATAATGATTAAGCAAATAGTAAGCAGCCTTATTAGTAGCCTTACCTGAAATAATTCTCTACAAACCAATACAGTATCAGAAGGCAAATGATCAATTTCTATAGATGTAATAGATTAAACTAGTGAGGGACCACAATAATTCAATAGCAACTGGATATTCCAGTAAGTGTACCATCTCTAATTCGTTTAAAAAAATCATTTTGCAATTCATGCATAGCCATGTAGCGTAGTTTGCATCCCTAGCTAGATTTATTTAAAGTTAACATTGTTCGAGGATGGATAGGATTATATTTGGCATGCATAATTTTGGACCAAAGGGTTTGATCATTGTTTAAGTAGCGAAGAATTCGAGGTGCTTGAAGAGAAAATTTAAACAAATTTAAATCCTGATGACCAAGGCTCCCTAAATCTTTAGTTCTTGTAATAGTGTCCCATTTAATGAGATGCAACCAATTTTTTTGAAATATTATTTTATCAAAAAAAGTTTTACTCAAAATTTTAATTTTATGTAACATCGATATAGGCATCGAAGTTACACTAAATGTATGTAATGGGAATTGAATTGAGAATTGATTTAATTAGGACCACCTGACTAGCTTGTGAAAGATAATTATGCTGCTAATGGGCTAATTTGGATTGGATTTTGTTAAGAAGGTCATCATGGTAAGAAGAAGATAATTGTCTTGGAGAAACCATAACTCCAAGATATTTGAAGGAAAAATTACCCTCTTTGAAGCTGAAAAGGGAACAAATATTATTTTTAACATGTCTGGGAGTAGATTTAGGGAAATATATCTCTGATTTAGTGGGATTAATTCTTTGATTTGTTAAGATCTCATTAATCGAGAAAATGGAGTTGATTGTTTGACATAATTTTTTTTTAGCTCTAAAGCATAATAAAGTATCATCTGTAATCGTTATATAACTAAGTTGACAATTAGAGCTAAAGTGGAAGGGTATAAG
Organism: Musa acuminata AAA Group; assembly: GCF_036884655.1. Lineage (NCBI taxonomy): Eukaryota > Viridiplantae > Streptophyta > Magnoliopsida > Zingiberales > Musaceae > Musa > Musa acuminata. The sequence goes on along the minus strand of NC_088357.1, from coordinate 12,715,655 downwards.
TTTCTTTGAGATGTGGCTTGGTTTAGGTGTGTAAAGGTCTGTGCTACCAGGATAGATAGAATGATAGATATGGAGACAAGGGGTCCTCTTGTCTCACCCCACAATGACTTTTGAAAGGACAAGAAAGCTGACCATTAATTAGAAATTAGAAGGAAGAAGAGGAGATGCAAGAATAAATCCATTGCATAATTTAGGTGGGTAATTCATTAAAGTACGAACTTACATAATAGCATCCCATGAAAGTCTATCAAAGATTTTTTCTAAATCAATTTTAACTATGACCAGTGGGCTTTTACCTGTAGAAGAATATATAGAGTATATTGCTTCTTGAGCAATCAATATATTATCATGAATGTTTCGGCCTAGAATAAAGGTCGATTTCTCCCCATTGAAAAGGTGAACGAATGATTTTAGTTGGTTTGTGAGAACTTTAGAAAGGATTCTATTGTTTACATTTGATAAAGCAATAGGCCTAAAATGATTTATAGTGGTTGGATTTTTAACTTTATTATAAAAGTAAAAAAGGTCTTAGTCCAACTAGGGGGATAAAATTATGATGAAAGAACCAATTAAAGACATTATGCATGGAAAGGGCAATAATGTCCCAAAAAGATCTATAAAGTTCTCCCATAAATCCATCAGGTCTTGGGCATTTGTCAAGCCTCATGGAAAGAACAGTCTAATGTATTTCGGTAAGTGAGAAAGGTTGAATAAGAGTAGACTAAATGTTAGAATTTGAGTTCTCCAAAGAAAGCCAAGGAGTAGTGGAGTTAACAGGTGGCTGATAGTTCCATAGATTAATGTAATGCTTATTAAAGATAGATAAAATATTCTTATTGTCATTGATATCCTTTATAAAATTACACCTTCTAAGATAAAATTATTAGCCCGCCATTTGAGATTGATTTGTTTAAGTAGCGCTAAGGTGATAATTATAAAGACATTTAAGCTGTTGGCAGTCATGATCTGAAGGTTAAGAATAATCTAAAGAAGCTTCTAAAGCAGTTGTGGATTCATTGGTAGAATTCAGTCTGTGCTCCAACATTTCTAGGCACTTCTTATTCCAAGTGGAAAAAGCAATTATAGTCTTACACAGATTGTGGTGGAAATCATTAAGGGGATCTCTGTATATAGTGGAGGGACAGGTCCAGATAGTGGTAACTAAGTAAGCAGTTTCAAGATAATAGGTCCAGAAATTTTGAAAACAAATAAGTTTCGTAGGAGTTGTATTAGGAAGTAACTTCATTTTTAAAGGAGCATGATCCGAAAATTGTCTAGGTAAATAAAATACTAAATAATGACCAAAGAATTGCATCCAATTCACATTACCAAAAACACAATCAAGATGGACTAATATACGAGAAGAACCATGTCTATTATTACACCATGTGTACTTAGAACCAAAAAAACCCAAATCAATTAGACCACAATGTTTAATAAAATCTCGAAAACATCGAGTAGGAACATTGGCTGGAAAAGGACACTGTGGGTCTAAAATACAATTAAAATCACCAAGAATACACCAAAGTAAATCGAAAAAGTCTAAATCTTCAAGAATTGACCATAAATGATTAAGCACAAAAGTTATGATATTATGGACACAGGAAAATATTCTCATCAATTTGGATTCTGGATATCCAGGTTCCATAGGTCCTGTTGTATGTTTAGAAGATGAAAACTGGTTGTGTACTGCTAATTTTAAGTATTGGACTACCAACATCTTTCACTTGTTTTGTATAGGACAAATTTGTTCCACCTTCTCGAAAAGTATTTCATGATGGATCAAACCATGCCAAATCTCAGAATTATCATAACAGAAATATTTGAGTGTAAATCCGAGACCCCAATCTTCGATTAGGTTGAATCCAGGTTAAATCCTGACCTATTAGTAACCCTTGTTTGGAGTATTACTGCACATCCATGGTGTGGTTTGAACTTGAGGCTTAAGAATTAAAGTTCATGGAATATAAGTCATATCTGCAGTGGCTACTCCAAGTCAATGAGTTATGAGGGAGATAAGATGAAGGACCGGGTATATGTAGATGCACAATTTTTTCTTTTTCTGTTTACTTTTCATTTTCTTCCCTTTCCTCCCTAACCTCCCTAGTTTGTGAGCCAATGATTTCACAATGAGGATTGTTTACTCAAAGTGGCCTTATCTTGTTTAGTGAATTTTGTATCTCCTCATCATGCTTGTTACCAAATATGATGATAATTCTGACGTGTGTTGTTGAATTTGCTTGTTTACTTGCTTCTATGTCCATTTCAGTTCTTACTCTATTTTTGCAGATTTGATATGTATTAATTACTCATGTCAGATAAATTAACAAAATTGTAGGTACGCAGAGGACTAGATAGGGCTGATATATATAGCATTTCTTTCTCTCCAAATGCACAGTGGCTGGCAGTCTCTAGTGATAAAGGGACTGTCCATGTGTTCAGTCTTCGAGTTATAGCTGCTCGAGGAGATGCTTCCACCCAGCTTGTAGCTGCTCAAATTCCAGGAAATGTGCAGCAGAATGCCCTCATCTCTGCGAAAACTGGAGGCAACACTAACTCATCATTCCATTTTATAAAAAGTGAGATGATTCGTGCCGTTGTGTTTCTTTTTTCCATTTTGTTCTATGTAGTTTATGTTTTGATTGGGGGAAAATATGTGTTGCGAAGGATAGGAATTTCCTGTACACTAAAAAAGTTCTTATATATACTCTTACAAACCTAAGCAACACATTTAAGCCCCTGATAGTTGTCCAATCATTGGCCATGATAGTTGTTGAACATCTGGCTGTATAGAGTGATCTTGTAATCGCTTAAGATTAACTTTAGTGACTCGCAATTCTAACCGTCAACCTGGGTCCTAATGATATCTGACAGGAAGGTGGGATTTCTAAAGTTTATAGGGTTATAGGAAATTTGAATTTCTGGAAGAGTAAATAACATATCATGAAACTTTAAAGCGTCACATCTGAACCTTTGATTGAAACCGTAAGAATAATGTCACCAGTTTGTTTAGATGTAGTTGTTTTTCTTAGCTACAATTTCTAAAATGCATATGACAGTCCGGGGCTATATCAGATACCAGTTGAACCAGTAAACACCGGTATAACCAAGCACCGATAATGAAGCACATTACTCATTATTATTATTATTATTATTATTACTAGTACTACTGCTACTACTACTATTATTACTCTTATTGTTATTTACTGATAGCAGGTTGCACAAGTTGATTTACCACTCGGTAGATATCATATGTTGAAACTGTTGTTGGACTTGTACTTAAGACCTTATCTGATGCTGAGTTAAAAGATGTAGAGCTTCTTTGAGCTATAGTTCATGGTTTCCAAGGTGATTAGTAGTTGACTTATCTCTACATATATTGCAGGTTTTCATTCTATCATTTTGTCATGGAAATTGATGATTAAGTTTTAATACTGCAACCTACTGGAGCATTTCCACATACATCATATGGTTTAAAACTTAGAACTTGAAGTTTAAGTGTAGTTTGTTCTCATGTGTTGGAACAGATGAAAATGTTGACTAGCTAATCTATGTTACCCACAGGCTTACGGGACATAAAAAGGGGCAAAAAACCAAGGGAAAAATGCCAACTACTTAATACAGAACTACAATTTGCTTTCCATTACTGACAGTGCGATGCATTAGAATGTGAAAAAAGGAACTAAAACTTTTTGACTATCCATTTAATACTTTGCGCTTCTCATTATAGATGTATGATTTGGTAAAAAGGAATCATTTATGTAAACTGCAATCATCAGGTGTCTTACCAAAGTACTTCCGTTCTGAATGGTCATCCGCTCAGTTCCATCTAGCAGAAGAGACATACCATATTGCTGCATTTGATGCTCAAGACACAGTTATGATTGTTGGAATGGATGGCAGGTACTGCTCCAATCTTATACTATGATTTTGATTTGGAAAGCATAAAGAAGCTTTGTTGGAACACAATTAGAATAACACCCACAAGAAGAGAGAAAAGAGCGATTATGGGGCCAAGAAGAAAGATAAATAATCTTTAAGACTGTTAGATTTGATTGCTGGTAAAAATTTAGTGTTCTGACTCTATTGTTATATGAATTCTCAAAATTGATTCCGCTCAATTTCGTGTTCAGACTTCCTGGGACTGTAACGGATGTAGTATTGTTTCCAATTAAGAAACCAAAATATGAAGTTTATATTCTCTATAAGGATCCCACTAAGATTCAAACTATTTCCTTTCAAAGAATGAAAGAAATTTAGGAACAAAAAGAAAAGGTAAAACATAGAAGAATGGAGTCTTGATCGAGTTTAGAATCAGAACTTTTACACCTTGCACCTTTCTTCTGTGGCTTAGTGCACGACAAATGTTTTTAGCCTGTGATTGCTCAGTATTTTGTTTTGTTTTGTTTTTTGCTTTATTTTACTTCCTGGATTAGCAAGGGTAAAGAATTGAAGCTAGAACCTAGAAAAGAAAAATACACTCATCTAATTTAAGCTTGCAGCGACTTGATACCATGTCTGTTCTCTATAGCAAAAGGGTTGGTAGTCTTGCTTTAGATACTTGCTTTCTTCTGGTTTATGTTGTGTCCTTATGTAATACGCAATTGAGTAGACCTTTGTGTTCTTTGAAGCTTATTGCGACAGCTCGATTTATTCAGGGATCTGATCTGTGTATCCGCACTAAATATCTTTCTTCTTTCTTTCCTCTTTTTGGCTCCAGCTTCTATAAGTGCACATTTGACCAGGTGAAGGGCGGGCAGATGGTACAACAGGATCATATGCGCCTGTTGAAAAAAATCTGATTGCCATCAGCCACTGAAAAGTACGCAACTTGGCGGATTGCTCTGCTCAATCTGCACACCTGACTGTGATTTGACCCTTCCTTTTTACCTTTGTAAAAACCTTCCGAAGTAAGTGCAACTTCATCTGATACTGGTGATCTGCTGATATATCGATTCATTTCTTGTTGATCATGCCATGTTTTTTTTTTTTGCATTTAATTAGCTCTATTCACTGGCAGAATGATGCCCCAAAAGAAAATAATAATGTCAATACAAATATAATGAAATAGAATCTCTATTAAGATGACCGCAGAATCATAATCACTTGGGATTAATTCCATGGATATAATAAAATTTTTTATTAAGTTAGTTGTTTTTATTAATTTCTAGTAGGACGTTCGATCTTGCTTATACTAATTGTCATTGTAGTATCAATGCCACCTTAACACATGTATATTATAATTTAAACGATCAATGTCTTGTCACAGTAATTTTTTTAAGAAAGATTTTAATTTTCAAATCGAAACCCATTTCAGCAATCTTATGATGACATCAATTTTTACAATCTAAAGCCACTAAATCAAATAATAAGACCTTGAAGTGACATACAAACCTACTACAAGTATTTTCTTTCATTATTTATCCATGTAAAGCAAGACTCTTAAAACTCTGTGTGATATCCATTTCAACGATCTTTTACATAATTACGAGAACAAGATCTTGGATGATATATTGATTTTACCGTTTAATATCTCTAAATCAAATAACAAACGAATAAAAATGAGCATAATATCAAACTGCATGATCCATCAGCAGTGCTGAGCAATATTTATACTAAACCACAATGAAAGGACATGGAGTTCGTTTCTTGAGACACTCCACATTAGCTGATCCTTTAAGAGGAGGCCAAATTAACTTACCACAAGTCCTTCACAGAGGCCACCACTCGATAGATACAGTTATTGACGATTGTTGTATCGAAAGCAACCAACACAACAACCAACCATTATAACAATGTGAAAAACCCTCGATCTAAATCCCACTGAAATATAGTTGCAGCTCCCACAACATTGTGAGGATCACTAGGGTATCTGGCACGCCAAACAATACAAGAATGATTACACGAACGAAGATTAATATATGTTAAAAGAAACATGAGAGGTGGTTGGAAAGTCTCCATGTTATATAAATAACTTTCATCGATTATGCGGCATTGGAGTTTTTCAGTATTTACTTTATATCCAGCGACATAGGAATCTTAAAATGCAGTAACCCGGAATCATTTAACAGAAGTTGCGAGCAAACAACAAATGTTTACCTGCATTTATTACAGAGATCATTTGTGCTGCACCATCTGCTGCTACCTGTTACAATCCTGTGGCATATCAGAGCTTTGATCTTCCTGCAGTGGAGCCCCCTAAAGCAATCATCACCTTGCCAATGGCTTTCCTATCTTTAATAGCAGCAAAAGCCAGATCTGCCTGTCAATTGAAAAAGAACAGGGTACGTGAGTCTCTTCGATACATAACCAGCAAAGCTGCAAAAAAAAATTGAGAGATGGAAATAACATACTACCAAAATAGGCAAGTGATTTTATTGGCTGTACAGATTTTATATCATCAAAAGGTTTCAACTGCATAAAATGGTGCCCAAGATGATTGTCAGTGACTCAGGACAGGTATCTGTCCTCGAAGCAAGCTTACAATGACATGGTCAAAAACAAATGAATAATTCTGCATCAATATCTTGCAAATTGCAACAGCTGTTCTGATGATCTAGAGAACTTTCAACTTTCTCATGGATTTTACTTTACAATTCTCAGCTAAGACATCATGTAAATGAAATACATTCAAGTTATATGCAAAAGCTTAAAAAACAATCACGTTCAACTACAGAAGATATTCTTGTCTAAACCAAGTTAACATGAGTTGATACCTGTGATAAACTATAGGAATGAGATATATGAACAGTTAACAACCCCTTTGACAACCAGGATAACAGCTCCTCAAGAGAGTTTCTTAGGATATGTGGTTGATGCAGTTTGTAGCTGCCCCAATAAAGTCCATGAACTGTCCAGTTCTGGAGCAAATTGCACAAGATAATAAGTTATCACTAACATATATTCTTTAAAGAAAAACAAGAAATTACCAATGATCAAGAAAAAGAACAAACTTTCTTTCAAACACTAGAAATCGACACCCTGCACCCATTTATACTACAAAAAGGTGGAACCTTATTTAAATTGCATACATTTGTATACTGAAATTGGTTAAAAAAACACACTTCTTTGGCAACACATACCTACCTTCATCACAATGCTCCATACAAAAAATGTTGAAATTTTGTTTAATCAGCAAGATTATTACATAACTAATCTATTGGTTTAAAATTGAAACTTATGTTAGCCACTAGAAATTCAACCATAATTACCAGAAGATAATAAAAATTGACTAGGCATCAAAAAGCATAGTTAAACCTTAAAAAAATGCATAACCATGAACAAACAATCACAACGAACAGTAAATCCATGAAAAAGATGTGGCCGTCCATATCCAATTCGTGTAGATAATCTATGATCGCTACCTTCACAAGAGCAATATTTGCTGGGATGACTGGAACTTCACCACTTGCAAATCCAATGATAAGAATATTTGCGCCCCAGTTAAGAAGCTTCATGCACTCTTTTGTAAGTTTACCCCCAACTGGATCATATAGAACATCAACTCCTTTCAGATTTCTCGACTTGAGGAAATTCTTCACACTTTCAATGATGTTCCCCTTTCCCAAGTCAACGGCATAATCGACACCCAGTGACTTGAGAAATTGCACCTTTTCATCACCCCTGAAATTTGGTGTTCAGATGAACTTTAGATGTATTCCTTGACTCTGAGACAAGCAAATCGTATTACAGAAAAAAGACTCAATAAATGCAACATCGTAATGCTTGGATTTCAAACTAACCTTGCGACAGCAATAACAATTGCCCCACAAACTTTTCCTATCTGCACAGCTGAAATACCAACACCACCAGCGGCACCAAGGACAAGCAGTACCTACAATTTTCCATACTTGTTTGGTGTTAATCATCTTAAAGATATAATGTTGGTATTGTTTGTGTGGCAGACGAGTTACAATTGTTGATCTTGTTTGTGACAGATAAGTTGTAGTTGGCTTGTCCCATTCGCTATTAGTTGCAAAAATCATTGGTAAACCAGAAAAGCATGTGATTGTGCATATTAAGTATTGAAAATTTAACACAGAAAACCAAAGCTTTAAGATGTCGTAAAGGTTTTGGTTATTGTAGTTAGCATGCTTGTAAGCAACAATATGATTTTACAGTTGGCAAAAACAAGAAACAAAATGACTATGCTTTATGTTGCAGTATTCTGTACCCGACTCTTGTTTAGGGATGATGCGATATATGCTCACAAACCAGCTCATTCAACGTGTATTCTGTTTCTTGCAATTCTTATGTCCATCTATAATTTTTCTTAATTTATCAAAGCCTGATTCCACTTATTATGCTTTCTCAGATCATGCCCCTTTTTCACTAAAACATGACCATATTTCTTTGTTGGTCCAAGATGTCCTGTCCTGTTATATACATTTTCGTTTACAATATCTTCAAACATTACCTACCAAGTCAACAACATCATATAATATGGTGCAAAGCTTCTTCTTTCTAATGGTACAGAATACTTTTTGTTTGGAAGTATTATAGCGTTAACTTTATCAGCAAGCGACAATTGATGATTTTCATTTTTGAATGTGGCTGCTCATCATTGAATATGATGCATTTAGCTCATGGGCTCTTCTTCATCTTAGAAACTTGTCCTCTCTCCACTAAAATCTAGAACAAAGTAATTGCAACAGAACGGAGAAATTGCAACAACATATACCTACTGATTTTTGGAATAAAAAGGAAAAACTAGACTCAGATTATAGTCTGAAATCTAAGATAGTATCATGTTTTTTTTCTCAGATTATTTACTTTTAAAATATTATTTTATTCTTTGTACACATCTTGCCATGATTTTTCGGATATTAGAAATGTAGATCCAGTGACTCAAAATGAATTTAATCAATTTAAGCACGACACTGCAAGAAGCTAATCTCATAAATGCAAAAAAAAAAAATATTCTATCTTAATATGAAAGATTAATGAGGTTTGACTTCAGTTCAAGTACCACTAGTTAAATTGAACTGATAAAAAGATAAGAAAATATTTAGAGAAAGACAAACCTGACCAGGTTTTAGTTGCGCTCTATGAACAAGAGCTACATGTGAAGTCCCAAAAGCGACAGGTAAAGCAGCAGCAGCAATTAGGTCACATCCCTCGGGCACTAAGAATCTATTCTCCAGAACCCATGTAGCAACAAGATTAGATCGATCTGATTAATCAAATTTTGTCTAAGAAACCTGAAGTGGGCTTGGGTAGTCAACAAAGCACATGTTCAGCATTTTATTATCAACTTGCAACTACTTCCATCGAATAACCAATGCATAATCATAACCCCGACCAATGATCAATAAATTCCCAATAATTAAGTTTTGATTATGATCATAAGCTTCCTGAAATTCTTCATAACAATAATTTGATGTTCTTTCTCTAAATTACTTGAAAGCATGAAAAAGGACTGTTGGTTTATTTTCCACTAAGTTCATGTTTTATATATGTATTCTGACATCATTAGAGTGTAAACGACTATGAAATTCTGGGGTAGTGCTTAATTAGGATTTATATTTTTATGCATAAAATTAAATGGCATAAGAAATATTCAACAAAATAGCCCTCCAAATTTTCGACACGACGCAGTCAACTATATGCGACACCACACAAAATACTAATCTTTTCGCTCAAAATGAATCCCTGAGGATTGAAGAGTTGAGTTCCTCCATCATCGAATCACCCTTTCTTATAAAGAAAACCTAGTCAAAATGAATCGAAAAGTCGAGCATCAGAGAGAGGGCAAGCAAAAGAGAGCTCACAGGTCTTTCTCGTCGACGACAATGAACTCGGCAAAGGACCCGAGGGCAGCAAAGGAGCAAACTTTATCCCCGACCTTGAACCTGGAGACGCCGCTTCCGACGGATTCGACGACGCCGGAGTAGTCGGAGCCCGGGATGAAGGGGAGGGGGGGCTTCTCCTGGTAACGGCCCAGTATCTGGAGGTAATTGGCGAAGTTGAGGCTCGTGGCCCGGATCCGGACTCGGACCGAGGTCGAGGAGGAGATCGCGGGGACGGGGTGGAATTTGGTGACCGCCGCGATCGGGGACGAATCGGAGGTCATGGGGACGGTGGGATCACCGAGCTTCATGCAGACAAGCGCCTCCATGACAGTGAAGAGAGAGAGAGAGAGAGTCGTGTAGGAGACGGTGCGAGGGTTGGCAAAATTGCATATATGTAAAGGTCGTGATTTGTGCTTTTTTTTTCCTTCTAAATAGGCAATTTATCAAGAAAAAGCCGGTCGTATTGATGATGTTTTTTATGTATTTATTTTAAATGATATTTTTATGGGTCGATTCGATTCGATTCGATTCGATCGAGGTGATTTGGATTGGAGCATTTTGGATCGAGTTAGGTCCGATCTAAATGGATCCGATCAAATCTTACTAAATTTATGAATGAGTGTAATTCGAGCATAATCAATATATTTTTATCAAATCATTTCATAATTTTTTCGGAACTATTACTCTATTATTATTCTAAGACATTTAGCATCATTTTTTTAATTTTTTTAGGATAATTTTTTTAAAAGGTATTTTTGGGTTGAAAATATATTTTTATCCAAACTTTTCTAAAACTATTAAGGTGAGATGATAATACGTTTAGTATTATTATTTTTTCTATTTTGTATAAATTTAGAGTGATTAATTTTTAAATAAAATATTTTTAAGTTGAATATGTGATTGAGTGTAACATAAGTATAACTCTTTAAATTTTCATCAAATATATCAAAACTTTTCTAGAACCATTGGGTGAGATAATAATATGTTATTATCTTTTTTTATTTTTTATGATTATTATTTTTTGAAATAAGATATTTTGTGTTGAGTCTATGATCAAGTGTAGTTCTTTAAATTCATCAGACATATCCAAACTTTTCTTGAACTAATAATGTGAGATGCTAATATGTTTATTATTTTTATTTTTATTTTTTCAATAAATTTAGAATAATTAATTTTTAAAATAAAATGAATCTATGATGGAGTATACCTCTTTTAATTCTTATTAAACCTATCCAAACTTTTCATGGACTACTAGGGTAAAATGTTAATATATTATTATTATAATATAAATTTAGAGTGATTAATTTTTTAAATAAAAATATTTTTTATTAAATCTATAATCAAGTATGACTCGAGTGTAACTTTTTAAAATTTCATCAAACATATCAAATTTGTCTTGAAATATTAGGGTGAGATGGTAATATGTTATTATCATTTTTTTAATTTTTGTATGAATTTAAGATGATTAATTTTTAAAATATGATATTTTTATGTTGAATCTATGATAGAATATAACTCGAGTTTAACTTTTTGAATTCATTAAGCCTATCAAAACTTCTCTTGAAATATTAGGATGAGATGCTGATATTATTATCTTTCTTTTTAATGAATTTTGAGTGATTAATTTTTGTATGAATTTTTATCAAACCTATTCAAATTTCTCATAAATTACTAGAATGATATGTTAATATGTTATCATCATTTTATATATATATAAAATTATGATAATTAATTTTTGAAGTGGGAGAATAAGGAGGAGGAGGTAGAGATAGAGGGAAACTAAGAGAGAGGAGGGTAAGGAGAAAGAAGCCAAATGGTGGAGGTGGAATGGGAGGAGACAGTGTGGAAGTGGAGAAGACAGTGTAATAGAATTTGAAGGAAAAAAAAAAGAAGTGACTTAAAAAGAATAAATTAAATATTTATATTTTTATTAAATCAATTTAGTTTGATTTATGTCAAGCAAATTGATTCAGTCTAAATAACTTAAGAGTCAGGGTCAATAGACATCGATTATTTTTATTTTTATTTTATAAAAATATTTCGATTTGATTAAAAAAATCCCTTCATAAAAATTAAATATTAGGTAGTGTTGGGTTATAAGATAAACTATTAATGCTCCTATATATATATATATATATATATATATACACACACACACTTCAAATTCAACTCACAGAAGTCCCGAGTAGGTTTTGTAACCGGCAATTAAACGAGAAAAGTCTTATTAATTATGGTGGGTGAAACCCGTAAATGCTCCAAAAGCCGTTGAACCGATTCACTTGAACTCTATTTTAGGTTAGCCGAATTTGGTTCACCTTCCACCAAATTGACTTAAAAATCTCTAAAATAACTAAAAAATACCAATAAAATAAGTATTTATAATTTGTGTATTATTTTTATCTTAAAATTTTGGAGACGAGTTCGACAAACTTCAAGCATTACATTCGTACATGAATTATGTTAAACTCGATTTCATATATCAGATCGGACTATATGGTTAATGTCGAGATAAATTGCAGAATTGAATTTAACATAGTTTATTTACGGGTGCAACGCTAAGAAGTTTGTTTGTGCAACTCCGTTAATCATTCAACAAACAGAGTATAGTAACTCCATTGGCTCGATTTAGGATTTCAATCTTTTAGGTTAATTGTATAAAGGAGTGTAAGATATTTTATTTATAAGTGGGACAATAATGTTTATTTCGATAATCTCAATCCTTCAATCCAGCAGACAAGTTTATAGGTATAAATTAGTATTTTAATTAGTTTTTCTTATTTTTAAGGTGATCTTAGGGGTTTTTCTTGAATCGAATTTGAAGAGTAGGATGCTCCCAAAGTTTAAGTAAAAGACAATCAAAACATATCGTAAATATATTTTATTTTAACTTAATAATTTTTTTTTATCATAAATAATTTAAATTATTTTGATCAATACAATAACTTTTGATCTTCTACTATTTATGACACCCATATGTATATGTATATATATATATGTATATGTATATATATATATATATATATTACCCTTATAACTTTCAAATAATTATATATATATATATATATATATAAAATTTAGTGTACATTATGAGTATTTAAATAATTTATATCTTTATTTTTAGTTTAAATCAATAAATTAATTTGTTAGATGCCACGTGTGAAGGATTTGGGTATGTGGATGGATATATAATATTATACTTCAAATTTCTCCGGTCTAATATGATAATTTCAGCCTTTACAAGGATAAAAAGCACAATAATCGATAGTTCATGTGGAACGAAGGAACAAACAGGCAAGTGTTAATGGGTAAATCAATGGAATTTGGATGACAACTGTCAGTTTAGAGATTTCATGAAAATAATAATGTATTTAAAATAAATATCGGATCAAATTCATTGGGGGTAGCAAGTCAGGTTTTTGCAAATATTTACAGAATGGATTTAGGAGGACTGCATGATCAAATTCACTGGGGGTAACAAGTCAGGGAAGTGCACACAAATACTAATCTATGTAATTAAGCATATTTGTCCGTTTGATTGTTCATCAACTAAATGCAAATAATACCCTATAATTTCCAAATTTGAACAAAATCTTTCTTAAGGGTTTTAGTTATTCCAAATAGTAGCTATGAGACTCATAAGCTGTGTTTAATTTAAGAGAGATTGGAGACACATCAAAAAAATGATTATTAGGTGATTAATGCAACAGCTGAAGAATCCTTACAATTCAATCTAATATAACCAAAATTAATATTGGAACGGTTCCAAGGAGTCACTACAAATATTAAACCAATAATAGCTTGTGATAGAGATGAAGTCAGCAAGTGCTTGATCTTAATTGGATCCTCTCAATGGACAGAAGATTCTCTGCAAGATAATGATAATGTTTTCGGCATCGAATGACTAGTGCATTTTTTTTGTTGTTGTAGGAAAACCGATGTCATCAGTCAAAGGACCTGCTGCTGCAGATGTATATCTATATATTCCTATTGATGTGTTACTCAGGTGGGCAAATATGTACATCAACCTGAAGGGAAGAGAAAAAAAAAAGAAAAAAAGAAAGAGAGAGGAATAAATCAGCATTTCTCTGAAGATTTATCACCATGCCTTGAGTAGAACAGGGAGTAATTCATTCATAATCACAAAGAACTTAAATATCAGTTGTATCGATTATGTCAATCGATCGGTCCTATCAGACACTGGTATTAAACATATAGCTTGATGCCACTAAGGATTTAAATATTAGTTGTACCGATATTATCAATCAAATTTGATTTAACTTTATTTAATGATGTCAAGTGGTAAGGTACAAATTACCTATTGCCTGATAATACCATATCCGAACCATGTTTAAAACTTTGCTCATAACATCTATCTTCTTCCATTATTGAAGATTCACCAGAAAAGTGTGTGCGAACATAGCGAAATAGAGAAGGTAAGAGTTGTACCACATTGGTGAGACTGTACGAGGCTTAGAAAAGTAAGCGCAGATAGAGAACAATCCATCCAGCCATGGAGAAGACAGCAAAAATGTGAACCCAGAATAGAACAGAAGCTGCTTCCTTTCCGCAGCCTCTTAAACTGGCAACTGCACCTGTAACAAAATTGGAATATTAAAAACCCTTTCATGAGATGATCTGTCTCTTTGCAACAACATAGTAAAGAACAAGTATAAAGAATTTGGATACTTCATCTTAATTGTGGCTCACGAAAAAGAAAACAAATGGTTCGTACTTCCTAGCAACGTAACCAGTAATTATCGGAGCTAAGACCAATATTGACATAAGATAGAATCTTAAATCGAATGTCAATTCCAAAGGACTTAAAAAGAGAAGTGGAGTAAAAATTCTATAAGATAAAACTCCAAAAGTCAACTACATCGACCACAAGGTTCTGCATCATCTTGGTGTGAACGAAAAAAGGAATTCACAAGGTTTTAACACTACATTTTGTTCACATAAAAGCAGGTCTAAAGATGGTTTCATCATCAATAACAACTAAAGGTGAAGGTTAATACCAGAAAGGACCGAGGTGGGCATTGTGTGTTGCAGCAGGAGGATAAATTTGAACATTTTGTCATCCCTGGGAAAAAGTCCAAGCTTGTCCGCAACAGTGACAATGGCAAGCCCTGCAGGAGGAACCAAGACCAATCGCCCAAATATGATAGCCACAGTCGTTCTTAACCCAAGTCTTCTACTCCCTGCACCAGGACCTGGAAAGCAACAAAGGTTGAAGAACACAACAGGCACAAGATATGACAATATGCACTTGAACTATTTCTTCGACTTTTGAAAATGCACATCACTGGAAAAGAATGCCATGCTCGGCTTACTGGGTAGCGCTAGACAAGACAAATTAAATCCCATTGAATAGCTTTTAGCATATACTTTTACTACCATGCATCACTGGATAACTTTTAAAATAATTGTCAATGTTATCTTATAATCTTGGATTTTAGTTCCCAGGAAGAGGTGCCAACAAATTATTATTTTACACATTCCAAAATGAAAAACATGTCTTTGGATTTACATGTACAGAAAAGTAGACAATTTATGCAAGAAATAGCAATAAGGTCCACAATAGCCTTACTTGTTGACAGTGACATTAAAGACTCTTGAAATATGATTGAATATATGAATTTGATATACGCCTAAGATAATGTTAGCTTGATAATTGTAAAGACTTACCATCAACGAGATTACCACCCAAGGCAAGCAAAATGCATGGAATCATTGCTTCCCTGTGAATGAGTATGGATCAATATGAAGTATAACTAGTATATATACTAAAATTCACATGTATCTTCCATTTTAACTGAAAAGAGTCCCAAAACATAGCATAACCATGCAAGAAAATGAAGTCATTTTTTCAGCTACCAGCTTCTCAGCTTGATTTAGCCTCAAGCTCACCTCATTAACTCAGTATACCAACAATAAGAATTGACTACAACAATATGAACAACACTTATCAAATAAATTCCAACTGAATCATCATACTTGACACTCTAAATTTCTCCAAGATGAATTGCAGTAAGTATTTATCTTAATACGACTTCAAAAGCTTTTTGTTCACTTTTCGACCTACACATCTCTTTTTTCTGCAAGGCTGGTCAACATTAACTTCTACATGCTATCAAACAAGGCTTCCTTCATAGACCATGCTTGTTGTCTCATATTACCTATATGATTTTTAATAAGTTAACAAGACCACACAGCTTGGTCCTGTTAAAAAGACTATGCTCTAACCTGACCATGTTTGCTTGGGAGTAACCAGCCTCATGGAATCTTGTGTCCTATTTTTAAAATTTACAATACCTATGTTTTCAACGAAGCTTTTACTTCGCTTATTAAATTGAGAAAATGTGCATTAAACAATAAAATCTTTAATGCAACAGAAAAGAACACAAGTAACACCATAATAACAGAACAGAATAGTACCCAAGAATAAGGCAGCTGTCAGTGAAAAAGAAGAATGGGGCATCATCTGTTAGGATGAGGTGCTTCAGAAATGGAACAATGCCAATTACAATTGCCAGGACCTGTTGCAATATATAAATATTGTTCAGTTGCAATCATCAAGAAACCAATCATGCAAACAATGTCACGACCACAGGCAAACTTCAACCACAGTAATTTAAAAAAAATCCAAAATTAAATCTGTAGAATAAAAAAAAAAAACTTTCTGACCTTCAACAATCAAACAAGAAAAATTGAAAGATTGATGAAATTTACTCTAACGAATGAGATTATATTTATTTAAACCAATATGTGAAATGTACTATATTACTGAAAGCAAGGTTCCCAATACCGTACCGTACCGGTATTTCGATCTGGGCTCGGTACCGGTATGGTACGGTATATCGAGCGGTACACCCAGGTGTACCGAGTACTGTAGCACTGCTACAGTGCTACAGTGCACTCGGACCGGTAATAAGCGGTCCGCGTACCAACAACCTGTCGGACCGGTACGTACCGCCCATACCGAGCGGTATGGTTCGGTACAGTAGACCTTGACTGAAAGTCACATGTATGTCTTAATATGCATGTATTAGTTTCTTCAAAATAAAGGGATCAGTTCACCGTCAGAATAAGGTGTTCCAATAAAGGCTAGTGCAATAATGCCTCTCTTTAGCTTGATCAGTCAAGCTATAATTGCATATGAAATGAAGATGAAGTTGTCAAAAAAGAAAAAGAAGCGTCATCATTCATGATATTACAATAAAAAATTATCGCTTAGGCAGGCCAACATCATTCTTTCTTAATAATCTAATGACCATAAGGTAGGTTCTTTGGAAACTAAATCATCAAAATGCAATTCAAATATTTAAGTTCAAATAACTACTTACCGAGGCAATAATAGGAGGCTGAAAAACTTGCTTTATCTTTAGCTTTTCGACTAGGTAGCATAGGTGCTCAATTAGCTGCATTAAATAAAAGATCAAGAACAGTCCAGTCACATAAGTCAAGAGCTCAATTTAACCACAAGAAAAAAATGAGTCATAATATAAATTCTTAAACCATAAGGAATCCCCTTTCCTTTTCTCCTTAATCACAGCTTAGATTCTCTATAAGTTTACAAGTACTAGAGTACACAACAACAAGCATTTTACTTCACCTAGCAGCACACCATACACCGAACAATGTTCTACCATGTCAAAAATCTACACTCTTGCAAAATATTTAAGTTATCCTACTATGCAGATCTAGCAGCAAGTTCACATCAAACGGTTAAATTGACAAGAGTCATATAATCAAATGAGAGCTTGCTATCAGTAGTGTCAACTAGCTTTGATTAAAAGCAATAAGGCACAATGTGCTCAATACAAGCAAATGCTCCTTGCAGAGAGATTCTTGAATAAGAATCCCATAAAGCCTGGTTTTATGCATGTATAAGTAGTATGTGATAGCAGCATGAACAGACATGAGCATTGAACTCGGATGTGTAACCAACCAAGTACCCGAAGTAGAAGTGCAATAAAATAGGACTAGGATACATATTAAAACAATTAAAAGTATAAAATAAACTAATATGTTATTAAGTTTAGTACAAGGTCTTCAATTTCGAATAATACCGCCCGTATCGAGCGGTACGTACCGACCCTTCAGCAGATTGGTACACGGATCGCTCGCTACTGAGAGGCGACATCGTAGAAAAAATGAGGTAACGTCGTAGATTTTTTTAATTTTATATATAAATAAATATAATAAATAAATAAAAATAAATAATATATATAAAGGCGACGTCGTACTTTTTTTTTTACTTATATATATATATATATATATATATATATATATATATATATATATATATATATATATATATATTGAACGGTATACCGAATAGTATACCACTCGGTATAGTACCGTACCATACCGAACGAATTTCGAAACTTTGGTACGGTACGATATTTCAATCCTTGGTTTAGTAAACTATCTATATTAAAAAAAAATAGTATAATCACTGATGAAGAATAACCCTAGATCGCCACTAAAACTTATGAATTAAAATTTCATCTACAAATATCCAAAACTTAAATAAATAAATTTAATTAAAATATCAAAATAAGTAAATGGGAGTAGTTAATGGGATAATAGTCCCAACTCCCATGGCTACCTCCAAGGGAGTGGTCACACAAAAGATGGACCTCATGCACCCTTTCTTTTTTCCCCTTCACCAAGCGTGCATGCAGCAACAAGCAACAAAGGGATCAGCATTATTCCTCTTCTGTGTTCTTTTTTTTTTCAACTATGGAGGGCTAAGACAAAAAACATTCTACACTGCTACTGCCTGCTATTTCATCCCCTTGGAGGCACAGCAAGGCAAAATTAGGCAAATTCTATCTTGACTTGGCCAAGTCTGTCGATTAGGATGAGTCAAACCGGGTACAGTGTGCATTGAGGCACTGGTCGAAAGGCCTGGACTATAACCAGCATTATCTAGACATAATTATATTTCTAAGTAAAATGGTTATGGAATACATGGTGCCAAAACACCAAGTATGATTCCAATTTTGGTGTCAAAACACCTAATTTTGCTTATCAACAAAAGCAGTCATGATGCTTGAAAAAGAATTAATCAGGATGATGAAATTACAGATAAAAATTAGTAATGCCACTGAACAAATTTTAGAAAGATAAAAAAATCAAACTGCATCGTTGACTAGGAAATATGCAAGACTTGACACTACAATCAGCATAAAGCATGATAGGCCAGATAATATATGGGTTTCCCTTACTCTCCCTTGTCTTGAAGATTCATGACCAGTAATTTCAGGCTCCTTAGAAGTCAGCAATGGCACTTGATCAGACACGGAGTCATTTACAGGGACCTTTGTTGGAAGTTTCTCCTCATCTGCCCCATCAAAGGTTTCACCTGGTGGTGGTGCAAGCATCTGAAACACATAGGTATACAGGACTATTGCACCTACCTGTAACATCCACAATTAAAAGCTTATAAGATTACTATGGCCTTCAAATCTGCTGACACAGGATGATTATATGCATAGTTATCATGTGACAATAAGATTCTATAACTCTAGCTTTAAAAGAAAATAGATTCTATAACTCTGAAGACTTCTGATCATAGGCAAAAAGTTGTGTTTATAACAAAGATTGAATTCCCAAAAAAAGCTACCAGTTCCCAATGCATAAAATATAAAAAAATATCTTTTCATAATTGCTAGGTAGAATTTCTTCTAATTCTATTATAAACTCAGCCATCTCTTTTGATGCTTGAGCTCACTTTGACCAATCTTCAAAAAACAAATCAAGTTTCTTTAATAGGCTTACACAAATTTACGACCAATGATGCAGGCATTGAAATATAAAGAGGGGGGGAACCTTGATACATAAAGCGTTAAGGAAAAAAACGACTGGTGAACCTTCATATTTTTCCCTTGACGGTCTTAGTATGGTCCAACTCTAATGGAGGTGGAATGCAAGTAATAAAAATATTGCAAAGGATGAAGTAGAATTAGATGGACCATATAGAAGAGTAAGGAAAAGGACAGAGGTGGTCTTAATTTCATCAGGACTATAACTGGATAAACACCAAAGCAATCAACAACATAACCCTGTTCCTAAAGATGCACTGAGCCACAACATATATAGGTTAAGTCATTGACAATTTGAAGCATCATTTTAACCTGAATAGTCCTGTAACTTTCCTACATCAACTTAAAACCAAGAAAATTCTTCAGTGTGACTATTACATATAGAAAGAAGTACAAAGATTGAGTTACATGAATAGCTTTGCAGCCTAATTCTAAAGCCTGTGCTTTGGATCGAGAAATTGGCAGAAGATTTTGTATCTAAAAGAGTGCCATTTGCTTCAAACGAACATGTTGTCATTGGCCCAGTGCATCCATTTGGTGCACAATTTAGGCTTGATAATTTGCTCAAATATATCTCTTTGTTCATCTACAAAATATAAGTTAGCTAACTTTAATGCCTACTTGAATGAAAGAAACCTCTTAATGAACAAAATCATCTAAAACTAGGGGCTTGATAACAAATGACGTTGGAGGAACTCTCAGTTCTATTCACTCAAAAAATGGACTTTAAAGGATTAATTTTACACATTATCTGCATTAGAGACTCATGTTTATACATGAATTGACAACCAGAACATTTCCTCAACATGGAAGATAAGATATATATAAACCAATAATCTTATAGCAAACAATGAAAAAGTCAAGAATAAAAAGTCATTAAACAAATCACTTATTATAGATTTTACATAAAGAATTGGAACAGAAAATGGCCTATCTATAAGATAAAAGGCATAAAGAAGATCTACTATGTAGCAAGAACTGTTATACTTACCCACTGACCGAATGAGATGTAAGCATTCCCATCCTGGCTACATTTGTCACTGTCACCAAAAGGGTTTGATTTGTCTCGACATAGAGCAGCAATCAGAACAAGAGGTATATTCCCAATGTTTCCTGTATTCAAGATTAAAGCAAGTTTAAAATTCATAATAGCAACTTTCTGACAAGTTGCAACAGTCAAATACAAGGGTGACTAATATGATCTATAACAAGTATACCATCTATACTTTTCACTCTGCAATCTACCCTACATCCCCCAACACCCTCTCTGAAAAATGAAAAGGAAAAAGAAAGCACTCTTTTTTGCTTTTAAACAGAGTAGGGAAATAATCAAACCCTGTACCATTTAAAACAAAAGGAAGACATTCCAGAGATGGTTCCTAAATGATTGGCATTTCTCCTCTCAATAATAATAATAAAGGAGTTTCTTTGGGGGCTTGATGGGCTGCCAGCAAGTTGAAACCAACCACCAGGTGGTCAGAACAACAGATGCAAGAAAGGTCAGCATGTGAAGAATTAGTGAGCCTATGACAGCATGACACACACACACACACACACTCTCTCTCTCTCTCTCTCTCTTGATGCTTGTTGGCACTATAGGCATGGGACATGCTGCGAATATAAAATTCCTGGTAAAACATTTAAAACAATATTGTCAATCATGTGCTCTACTGCACTTCTTCCAAGCATTGAATTCTTATCTGAACTTCTCATAATATTGCTTGAAGAAGCACCTATAATGACCACATGATAAAACCAGTTCTAAGTTCTAATGGGCCAGTATGGGAATCAATCGATATCATACTGGTTCATACCAGTGTACTGAGTGTTGGTACGCTGGTTGGTACCGAGTTTCAGAAGAAACCTGAAAAGAACTGAAAAAAATAGAAAAACTTGTCAAGGTACAGGCCTTGTACCAGACATACTGGGCGGCATAGAGCTCTGTATTATGCATACTACCCAGTTTACCTCCATTTGTACTGAAATGTATAGGATGATATTGCAAACCTTGCTAACAAGAACCTCATCCAAGATAATTGATCAAGTAAGGATCTTCATAGTCCACAAAAAATATACATATATTAAAACTAGAATTTGGTGGAAGGTTAAGTAAATCATGGTTCTACTCTACATTTCACCAGACTGTTGGATCGACAGCACGGACCATGGCACATGCCTCCTAGTACCATGCATACTCAAATCTTAAAAAAGGTTCTGCAGCATGTGCTGGCATCTCATATGTTGCTACGTTGGACCCGTGTTGGTCTGGTCGAGGACCGACACAGGTGTGTTTCCTGATACATAAAATCATGATTTAAACAAAAGGCATTTTGTATATGGTTCCTTCACAATTATCAATTCTCCTCTTGATATTCAAAAGAGAAAAGTTTCCTCTTGGTCAGCAGTCAGCAAGCTGGAACCAACCACCAGGTGGTCAGAAATACATATGCAAGGCATCCATTTTCCAAAGGCCAGAATGTGAAGAATTAGTGACTCCGTAACTGTATTACCCTCCTTTCTCTATCTCAATCCTTGCTGAGAGTGTTGGCACTATAGGCATGGGGCATGCTGCCAATTACAAAATTCATGGTAAAACATTTCAAGAAATATAGTCAACGTGCTTTACTGCACTTCTTCCAACCACAGGATTTTTATTTGAAGTGACCACATAATACAATCAGTTCTAAGGTTTTACAAGTACCTTTGCTAACATAGTTGATGAAGTAAAAAACCTTGATAGGCCACATAAAACATACATATTAAAACCAGAATTTGGTGGCAGGCTAAGTAATCCAAGAATCAGTAATAAACTAATTTAATATATCTAAAAAGAACACCAATATTGCCTTTGCTTTCAATTTCTAGTTGCCTCTTCCAAATGATTATTATACGAAGTAATGCAGCAACCTCAACTAACAAATTTCATTGGAGAAACACAGAGGAAAATAATTATAAGCCAAAGGATGACAGATGTATAAACATAAAAATGGCAACCACTAAACCACTAACCAACAATGCATTCAAAATAATAACAAATGAACAATTAACATATACAGAAAATCCTTAAAAGAAAACTGCCAACCACTAATGTCAGATACTCATCAGGAATAATTGACTTACCAATTCCAATATTTATAATGGTAAACTTGAAGTATGGACGTGGTGGTCGAACAATGGAAGCAACGACAAGACCCACAAGAGATCCTGATATGGTTGCCAAAATGATATTAACAGGAATAAACCACCTGCAGATGTAGAATATTAGTGTGTTGTATTGCTGCTCACCAATTTTTCACTCGGTTAGAATATGAGGATAAAACTATTTGTTTTAGCAACGCAGCAGAACAAATATCTTGTGTTTCGTACATGGTATGAGATAACGAAAAACAAAGAAGATCATACAATTGATGCTAGTCAACAGCCTTTCCTTAGTAAAAGTAACCATAAATTTCAAGGCTTTATGACCAAGAAAAATGCAAGAAACAGGAAAAGCATAATTTTGAGCAAATACTTGAATTCCAGAAAAGAAACCTGACCCTGCTATAATTTAAATTAAGTTGGAACCACCAAATGATAGAACAAAAAAAAAAAAACTAAGAATTTCCTTTGAAGATTGTGTGTTGACACAACTTTTCACAGATAGATTTAAACAGAAAAGAAAAATCTTCACCATGAAAAATGCATTCACTGCCATGGATGTCAAGATACTAGCACTATTCTATTGGGTATTATCGTGAATATCACAGACAGTAAAACAGTACCAATCATGAATATCATAAACAGAAAACCAGTATCTATCATGTATAATCAACAACCCAACCAGTAAAGCAATAAACATTTTGGAAGAAACAAATATTCAAAACATGAAGATCAAAAAGACAAATTTATACAAAAAAAAATGAATTATGAAGAAGCCATCAACAAATCTTACCACTCGAGCAACTTCTGCAAAGTTATTGCACGCCCAAGTTGGGAGAATATTAGGCAAGGAAGGAGAAGAGAAAAGACAAGCTGCAAGATGTTATCAGGAACAATATGTCACCAATTTTGTCAGGACAAGAAAAATTATGACGAGACAAATTCCCAAGAATTTGCAATTAAATACGAAAATGATAAACAAATAATCCCTTAGTCTCCTCTTTTTTTAAAATCCCTTAATCTCTTTCCTCTTTTTTTTTTGTTTTTGCTGACTCTGAAATCAAATTTATCCTTACATAAACAGACTTCTCCTTTTTCTTTAAAAGCCCATCTGTGTAAACTATAAATGAATATGCAACATTCCTGTTGGCTCAACTCTCAACTACAATTACTAGCTTATTCATAACATTTTAACAGCCAAGATTATTGGTAAATTTACTATGGTAAAAAATGAATAATTACTTTTAGCAAGCAGCGGAGGCAAAGAACAAACATCAACATATTCTGAAACTCACTATAACCAAACACTAGTAATAAGTAATAACATGTATTATTGAACCAAAGTTGACAATGGTCCACATCAAAGAAGGCACCTACAAGAGCAAACTTCAAATTGAATCTTGTTTTTTTAGACAAATGAAAATGTGCTTTACATCATCATAATATAATTTTCCTGATATAAAGAAAATGCAACAAGATATAGGATCTTGGTGGCTAACACATCCCATGTCTCACTGGGACCATAGCAAACTATTACAAAAATTCTCTTTTGTCTATGGGAGCACCATCACTGTAATACACGGAAAAGGTATCTGACCACTTCATAGACTAGTTAGTAGTAATTTATTTCTTTCCCCTTATCCAACAGGCTTTGCTCCTGGTTCATGAATAATTTACATGCTTGAATTATCTTGTTACATGTTTGCTTTTCACCAATGTTATAATTAGCATGTGATGGGCACATTGCAGTGGAGACTGTTCCTTATAGATTGCTGATTGTGTGCACCATTGCACAATGCCCAGAGGCCAAAGCAGACTACTAAATACTATTGATCAAATAAAAACACAAGTGCTTTATTATATCAAGGATCCAAATAAACATGCTTTATTACATATGCTTCATATAAAATGGTGATTATATATTCAGTCCTTGAAAAGGAGAAGGGAAGGAACAGTTTTTGTCTAATAATCTCTGCACTCCGAGGAACAAAGATCACCAATCTGTATGCTCAAGCGTGGAGGAATCATCAGCCTCGTTGTTTTTCCTTTGTTTAAGGTATAGATATATATAAGTTCATGTCTCTAGGGTAAAAAGATCAAGACCAAAGGTAGAAAATCTTAACCATCTTAACTTGACTAACTAACTCATCACACCTAACAGAATCAATCCTAACAAAATTTGCTTTCACTTCCACTTAATTGCAGGTAAACAATATAGATCATTTGATACTACTGTGTCCATATCACTGGCATTCCACCTTATACCATTGTCGCATACATAGAATTGTGCTCAAGACTTGAAAACACAATTTAGAACAGTGCTTTTCACCTACATGACAAGTTTAACATGTCTGGCTAAAGGAAACAAACTAATTACTAGTGAGGAACCCTACCATCTGAAAGCTGTTAAATTGCTATTGTTTGCAGTGTAGAATGCAAATAAAAGAAAATGATGAAATGTAGGATAGCTTCTTAAAATTTCTTTTGCATGCAGAAATTTCATAAACAAGTATGGGATAATAAATTTTGTACAACTATAGGTGATCACTTACCCCATTAAGAAGCTTCCGGCCATTCGCGGGAAGAATGTTGACATACTTGGAGGCCATAAGAAACCCCATAAAGCACATTGTAAACACTTTTGCTATTGGTAGAACAGCAAACTTCATCAATGCGAAGACGGACTCACTACTCCCACTCTGACCATCCGTTACGACGGCCAACAAAGAGCGCTCCATATTCGCAGAGCTTGTTTAAGATCTCTGATGATGCTTAAACAACCTCCAAGAACAAATCAGACGATATTCGTTCCCCTGAGGCGTATAATTGGAGAAGAATTAGAGGGCTTATGGACTTAACGAGACTTGCTCAAATAGAAAAAGATGCACTACCGCAAATTCTCACTCGCAAAATTAAAAGATTAGAAGAAAACAGTAAGATGAATATTTTTTTTACTGTGAAATTGATATACACACCAAATCTGAATAAAAATATTTTTTTGTAAGAGGTAACGCCGTTTCTATTCCATAAAATCATCAAGAAACAAATCTACCAAAAAAATTCTGAATAGAAGAAGGATTTCACATGTCCTCTCCCTCCTTTTAGATCATATAAAAACAGTCAACTTATAACAACTCTTGACAACCAGTTGCAACAACCATTCCAATCCCAATCTTGCTAACCACTTCAAATCTATAGCCCCCCCTCCCACAAACTCACCAAACGTTCAAGAGGAACATGAAAACCCCACAAATTTCCTCGATTTCTTCATCTTACCCGTTCTCCGTCAAGTCAGCGACCATTCAAGAGGTCTCGTCCCCCTCCTCAGATCCGGACCCTCCAAGAATGTTCCAATCTCTCACTTGAGGGATTCGATCCAAACTCTCTCTCCCTTCCTCTCCCTTCTTCCGCTCTCCCCTCTTTGTAACGGAGTGTTGAAACTTCCGTGCTATTTACCAACACGTCATTTATAGTTTTAGTTAGTGAGGAAATCTTCCGTGGAAACCCCGAACCTTAAACTATTAACATTTTAGTCCTTTTTGTTTGGAGAAACAGTCCCTCGGTTCGAAAATAAAAAGCCCATGCTTTCGGTCCAGAAGCGGCCTAATTCTGATTTACGGTCGGACCGGCTTCAATTTTGGTATATGGATGGGGAATTAAGGACAATTCTTAATGTTTGGTGTGGAAACAAAGAGTAATAAATGATAGATTGATGGGCAATTATGGTCCTTAATGTTTTACATGGATTCCGAAAAAACAAACAAACAAACCATTCGGTAGTGTCCGGACTCCAATCTCGGTTGGACCGGGTTTAATTTCGAGGGCCAGATGGGAATTAAGCATAACCCATACAATTTGGAGTCATAACAATATCAAACAGCCCCCTGGACACAAGAAAAATTAAATGTTCAGGTCCTTTTCATCGGCCCACCTATCCGGTTCAACTGCGGCCTAATTCCGATCCCTGCTCGGACCGGGTTCATTTTTTAAAGGTCTTCTTATGTTTCGTAGTGAGAGCCTACACTTCCCACCCGGCCCGGCCTAACTCCGATTCCTAGTCGAACCGGGTTTATTTTAAGAACGGCCTTTTTGGTTTGGAGTGGGAACATTATCAAACAGCCACTGCATTCAAGAAAAATTAAGATTCGATCCAAAAGCGGCCTAACTCCGGACCGAAGCAGATTTGAGAACAGGATAGGGTGAACGAACCCTTGTGACTCACTCACTGGTCCAAATGAAAGGAAAACTAATGGCAATGCTTGATTGAGAGGAAGAGAAGAGGAAGGTAGACACATGCATTGAATGGAAACAAGGGATGGAGACATGAGGTGTTGCAGTGGACGGTGACAGTGGGGCCTCGGAAAGTGCAATGGGTCACATAAAGATAAGAAGTCACATGAAGAGAGGACGTCACATGAAGTGATGGAAGTTCCTAGGAAACAATCAAAATTGGAGATCACTACGATCGGTGAGGCAATGCTCCTACAAGTATATAATGGGAAGAAATTTCTATAGAATAAGATAGAGATGTATCATTCAATTAGCATAGTCCTTCTATGATCAATGAGAGACAATGCTTGTACAAGTATGTAATGGAGAGAAATTTAAATAGAATTAAGGTGTAGAAGTATCAGTTTGAAGTACTTCTTCTAGTGTCTTTCAAGCTATAAATGTCTGCCACTTCATATATGCTAACAAGCATATTCTTATTATTCTCATTAATTATTTTTATGTTTTTTTTTTCCTTTCTTTTTCACTGCAAGTTTTGATCCCAGAATAGAAATGAATGTTTTAAGAAATTACACCAAATATTAGATGAGAATTGGAGGATTTGGTGCATTGAATTATTATGTTAACAATAAAATAAAGAATATTAAATGCTAAATATGAATTTACAAGTGTAAATATGGAATCACAAAGTTTGCAAAATAATATAGATAATAATTTTATGGTATTCCCTATTGTTTACATTAATAGATACTTCTTACAGCTAAGTAGGAACAGTGCTGTTTGTTCATTTCTTATATTGCCCAGGCAGTAGGCATACATACCATTTTTATACATTCACTCAACTCTTCATCTTTGGGGATAAGGAAGGATGAGAGTGCCCTGAGATGGTAAGAGATGCATGCCATGGCCTTGGCAAGGCAAGCAGGCCCCATCCCTGAGTCAGAACTTTTCATGTGCCAAAGCTGAGTTGAACTTTTCATGTGCATTGTGGGTGTTAGATTCTCTCCTAATAATTTTATTGATCCGAAATGTTTAAATCCATATTAATGATAATATACTCATTGATGCTTAGGAGCTAATTCAAGTTTTTCTTTTATATATATATATATATATATATATGGGGCTAAACTGAGAGTGATGGATGGATAGGTTGAAGGAACTGTCAAATCTATAGTTGGATGAAAAGCTCCTATTATCATCAATAAGAGAAAGAACAAAAACAATTCTATTTCAATTTTTTGATACAGACTCTGCTGTTGTTTTAGCTTCATAATTCGCTTGATCTAGACTTACTCCTCAATTCTCTTCAATTATATATCCACCGTATAAAGATTACATTCTGTTGTTAATGAAAACTTGATATTATTAGCCATTCTGCGACAAAATAAAGAGATGATCAGCAGTTTCATCAACCAAGATTTCTTCACCGGAATCTCCGCAATGTGGCATCTTCTTCCAAGGAGAGAAACAAAGAAGCAGATCAAACATGCAACAAAAGGCTGAGAATAAACACCTCAGACTCTGTAAATCTAATCTGGTATCAGTCTATTCCAAACCTCTTCATGTTACAGAGTACACATGAAACCATTTATAAATTGGTGTTGTTTGGCCACAGAAAAGAGTTTATTCTATCAGCACTATCTCTCTCTCTCTCTCAAAGACCACCTTTCTCTTAGCCCATGCTTTCACTGAAGAAAAATGATACTGTAGAAATTTACAGAGAGCAAAATTCTTTGAGCTAGCAGTTTGGAAAATTTTTTTTTTCAAAAAAGATAAAATTATAAACCAATGCTTAAATAGTCAAATACAGCTATCACTATTTGCATCACTGCAAACCAAAAAAGTCCAAGACAGGAAATGAATCCTCATACCAAGTAGTGCTGAAGTTGACCACCAAAAAAGTCCACCAATTTGTCCCTCCTAAACCACACCAATTCATTTGATAGGGGAGACACATTTATTATTTGTTTAATTTGATATCTTCTAAATGAGAGAGAGATCATGAGATGTGCCACTTGTATTCAAGAAGACTTAACCATGATGTGATAGCAAATGGATCTTGGCATGGTTGCAGTCTCACCTTCAATAGAAAACTTGTTATTTCGTTGTCCAAATTCTACCATGACATTTACAAAACACTTCTTTTATTCACCAACATCACCTATAACTTGGATTTCTTGATTATTCAGATGTTGACTCTGTATCACAATAATTGATACGATATGATTGTAGTTTTTAATCATATCTATTCATTAAAAAAAAAATCTAACATAAGTTATATAGAGTTATATATTCATGAGATTTAATTGGTTGTATCTAAGCCATTTGGCATCCTTTTGATACATACTGGTGAATGGTGAGCCTATTTGTGACCTCCAAAGAAATAAAACAAGTTAAAATGATAAGAGAAAGTATAGACAAACTATCATTATTTTATGGACTTGAACAAGAAAGATATCATAATCCACCACTAATAGAAACAAGTACCTCTGACTCAACAAGAAAACAAGTAATAAGAAGAAGGGAGTTGAGTAAACTATAATCTAATTTTATGATAAAATTATTTTAATGATATATTTTTGAATCACGAAATGCTTGGTTTCTATTTTGATAGTTCCTCGATTAATTTGGCAAGAATTGAAGATGTCCAGAAGCTTGTCTTTGAATCTACCATCTCTCATAGATTTAATTAGATGTTGGATTTTTCTACATCCATAAAGAGCTTTAAATGATGAAACTTTTCCATAAATCATGAGTTTGCATAATTCAAGAAATATATACAATCAGAAGGTCTTAAAAGGTACTATCAATTTAACAAAAGGCAAATAATGAATGCAAATAATTATGTGGTTCCAAATACATGTTATCTTCAGGCTTCCTTTTCATTTTCTGGTTACCAGACCCAATTTTATGACATGTAGACCTTAGTAGACAAGGTAGAATTAAATAAAACTTATGTAGAAGTTGATTCTAATTTTTTTTTTTACTTTCTTTCTTTCTTTTTTTCTTTCAAGAAAGAAGGTAAGTTCCATAAGAGAAATCTAAAAATTAAAATGAGAAGAGAGGTTAAAACAAAAAAGAGAAGGAATTTTAAACAAAAATTTGTAGTCCAACTAGGATGAAGATTTTTCTTAAGTAAGAAGAGATCCCCATGGTTAGGACAAAGTCTTGTAGGCATCATATATGGATGTTATGTAATGCTTGAATGGAAGAAGCTATTTTTTTTTATAGTAGATCTCCAAAGAGATATCCCAATGACTAAATCGAATGTTAAAGATTCTAAGTTATGTAAGTGTCTTATATATATTTTATGTAATGGTTGAATGAAAAAAGTTTTTTTTTGAAGTACCAGTTGAGACTCAATTAGAGTCTTTCTTATGATTTATTCGACTGTTTAAGATGATAATAGTTAAAGATCTCCCACGATAACAACCTTAACAACAGCCCAGATCTTCCCAACTACAAGATGAGATATCGTAAATCTGTTGAGAAAAATCCTCTTCTCCCACAAATATATATAAATATGAAGTATTGTGTATTGTTTCAATAAAAAAAGCATTCGGATTGCTCTAATTTTGCTTCCTAATGAAATGTGTCATCTAAATTTTTAGTCAATACTATGTTTACATGTGCTACCTGCTCAAAGAAAAAAAAGACCCATATGGCTCCTCTTGAATGTGCATTATTATTAGTACGTAACTTGAACAAGTAAAGTCTCATTTCAAAAAAGTACTTCAATCTTTCTCTAAAAGCTATAAGAAAAGAACATGAAACAATGAATTCTTGCATCTGGTGGTGGCATTTGCATAGGCTGGAATATACAGAATTGCTCCCCATGATCTACCAAAAGGTGCAGTGACAGCAGCAACCCCCAGTGTTCTCCACCAGATGGTACTTCAACTTCTGTTTTCTAAATCTTGTCTAAACAAAAGATGATTCTGTAAGAAATTTTGATGAAGCCAACTTGTGTTTCTAAATCATTGTAATAGAAACACAATAAACAAATGCGGAAATGAAATAGCGTACCTCCAGCCATTGTCGCCAAGAATTTCTGCAAAGGTTTCTTCTTGAACTTTGGTTCTTCTCGGCTCAGAACTCTCACTTTAGATGGTGTAGAAAAGCCTTTCGCTTCAAAGAGATGATTAAACCAAGGGACCAAAATCCTCATGTATATATAGTTGTTCTCCCATCAAGAACATTTATCATCACCAAATCATAACGTTCAAGAATTAATTCAGATTTGTAACGTTTGGACCATAATGAAAAACTTTAATAATATTAAATATTTAATTTAATAATAACGGTTTCATGTTTAAAGAATAAAAAACTGAAATCATTTAAACCATAATTAATGAAGAAATTCATGATAATCAATTATAAATCTTAATGATAACAATTATATTATTATTAAATTAGATATTTAATAATAACGGTTACATTCTCCCACTTGGTCCATACGTCTATCTTAATAATTTGAATTAATTTTTCTTGAACAACTTTCTTAAGAAATAAATACACGAATCATAGCGATAAGTCCTCTAAAAGCGAGTATTATCATCCATGTATCACGATGTATTTAGTTTCTTAATCTTAATATGGTAATATTACTTAATGAATAAACCTTATGTTTATTCTTGGTCCAACAACAATATATTTTCTCAAAATAATATGCGCATGAATGAGAAAATTTCACAATATATATAAGAGTTTCAATATCATTACAAAGTGGAACCAAGTCCCATTTTCTCTACATGATCCTTGAATTTCAGAGGTGGCATGCCTTTAGTCAAAGGATCAGCAATCATCAATTCAGTGCTAATATATTCAATGATCACTTTCTTTTCCTTTACACGTTCTCTTATGGCTAGATACTTAATGTCGATGTGTTTACTTCGACTTCCACTTTTATTGTTTTTAGCCATAAAGACAGCAGCTGAATTGTCACAGAAAATTCTTAATGGCCTAGAAATATAATCCATGATTCTAAGCCCAAAAATGAAACTCTTAAGCC
This sequence comes from Musa acuminata AAA Group, assembly GCF_036884655.1. Taxonomy (NCBI): domain Eukaryota; kingdom Viridiplantae; phylum Streptophyta; class Magnoliopsida; order Zingiberales; family Musaceae; genus Musa; species Musa acuminata. Next base: position 12,683,655 of record NC_088357.1, on the reverse strand, counting down.
ATACACCATGTGAAGTAGCCTCAAAGCAGGAGACAAACTCAGCTTCCATGGTAGAAGTAGCAGTCAAGGTCTGCTTAGCGCTTCTCCAAGAAATAGCTCCACCGGCCATCATAAAAATATATCCTGATGTTGATTTACGAGAATCAACACAACCGACGAAGTCTGAATCTGAGTAACCAATCACATCCAGATTGTCTGTATGTCTATACATAAGCATGTAATCTTTGGTTCCTTGTAGATACCTCATCACTTTCTTTGCAGCTCTCCAGTGGTCCATACCTGGATTACTCTGATATCGACCTAACATCCCCACAATAAATGCAATATCAGGTCTAGTACAGACCTGAGCATACATAAGGCTTCCTACGACAGAAGCATATGGGATGTTTTTCATTGATTCCCTTTCAAAATTGTTCTTTGGGCATTGGTTCAAATTGAACCTATCACCTTTCACAATGGGAGCAATACTTGGTGAACAATCCTTCATCCGAAATCTTTCTAAAAGTTTATCAATATAGGTTTCTTGTGATAGACCTAAAATGCCTCGAGGTCTATCTCTATAGATCTTAATGCCAATGACATAAGATGCTTCACCCATATCCTTCATGTCAAAATTTTTAGAAAGAAATTGTTTCACCTCATGCAGCAAATCCTTATCATTGGTTGCAAGCAAAATATCATCTACGTATAAAACAAGGAAACATATTTTACTCCCACTAACCTTCTGGTATATGCATTGATCCATGAGATTTTCAACAAATCCGAATGAAGAAATCACTTCATGAAATTTAAAATACCATTGGCGGGAGGCTTGTTTTAAGCCGTATATAGACTTCCTAAGTTTGCAAACCAAGTGCTCACCAACACTAGAGGAGAAACCTTCAGGTTGTTTCATATAAACCTCTTCCTCTAGATCTCCATTAAGAAATGCTGTTTTCACATCCATTTGTTGCAACTCAAGGTCAAAATGAGCAACTAATGCTAAAATAATACGCAGAGAATCTTTCTTAGATACAGGAGAAAATGTCTCCGTATAATCGATTCCCTCTTTTTGAGTAAATCCCTTTGCAACAAGTCTTGCCTTGTATCTCTCAATGTTGCCTAACGAATCTTTCTTAGTTTTAAAGACCCATTTGCAACCAATGGCCTTTGCTTCATTAGGCAACTCTACAAGATCCCAGACTCCATTGCTCATCATGGAATTCATCTCTTCTTTCATAGCATCATGCCACAAATTTGACTTTTTGCAACTCATGGCTTGTGAAAATGTTTCAGGATCATTTTTGGCTCCAATATTATAGTCAGATTCTTGTAGATATACAACATAATCACCAGGAATTGCTGATCTTTTATTTCTAGTAGATCTTCTTAATGTTGTACCAATGGTTCCTTGAGGAACTTGTGGTTCAACTAGTTGTTCAGGAGCTTGTTGTAATTCCTGAACTGCTTGATCTATTAGAATACTATCAACAACTTGTGGAATTTCAATGATTGATTGTTCAGCACTAGTTTGTACTTGAGGAGTGCTATGAACTATAACTAATCTATCATTTGATGTGGAAGGTTGAGATTCTATATGATCATGTGCTGAAACTATGTTCCTGAAATGATCGCTCCCACTAATCACATCATCCTCAAGAAATTTAGCGTTTCTTGATTCCACAATCTTAGTTGTGTGAGATGGACAATAGAACCTGTAACCTTTGGACTTTTCGGCATATCCAATGAAATACCCACTAACAGTCCTCGGGTCCAGTTTCTTCTCTTGTGGATTATATATCCTAACTTCAGACGGACATCCCCAAACGCGCATATGTCGCAAACTCGGTTTCCAACCTTTCCATAATTCAAATGGTGTCTTTTGGACAGCCTTGGTTGGAACTCGGTTTAATATATACACAGCCGTCTTTAGTGCTTCAGTCCACAAATATTTAGGAAGATTGGAGTTGCTAAGCATACTCCGCACATGTCTAATAATGTTCGGTTTCTTCTTTCTGCAACACCATTCTGGTCTGGAGATCCAGGCATAGTGTATTGGGCAATAATCCCATGTTCTTGAAGAAACTTAGCAAAAGGACCAGGTGCTTATCGATTTTCAGTATATCTACCATAATATTCTCCACCCCTATCTGATCTCACAATTTTAATTTGCTTACCACATTGGTTCTCAACTTCAGCCTTAAAGACTTTGAAGGCATCCAATGCTTTATTTTTATTATGAAGCAAATATATATACATATATCGTGAGTAATCATCTATAAAGGAGATGAAGTATTTCTGACCATGTATGTCCATGTCTGGACAACATATATCAGTATGAATTATTTCTAATAAGTTTGAACTCCTATTAGCACCCCTTTTAGACTTATTGGTCTGTTTTCCCTTAATACAGTCCACACAAGTCTTAAAATTAGTAAAATCAAGAGTACTAAGTACCCCATCTTTAACTAATCTTTTAATTCTCTCTATGGAGATATGTCCTAATCTCCGATGCCATAATATAGAGGAGTCCTCATTAATATTACACCTCTTAATGCCAGCGTGAACATGCATTGAACCTTGAGTATTATCATTTTGTAATAAAATACGGTAAAGACCGTCAGACAAAATACCATTCCCAACACAATCAGATTTATATAATAAACGAAATGATGTGTCTTTAAAATTAAAGGAATATCCAAATGGTACGAGTCTGGAAACATAAATTAAGTTTCGTGAGAAACTTGATACATAAAAGGTTCTTTCCAATTTTAAAACAAAACCACTACTTAAAGTTAAAATGCATGTTCCAATTGCTTCCACATGTGAGCCCATCTTATTTCCTGATAAGATGCTTTGCTCACTTCCCACTGGCTTCCTTAGGTTTTGCATACCCTGCAAAGAGTTTGCAATATGGATTGTTGATCCAGAGTCAATCCACCAGGTGTTAATATTAACATTGACCATATTAGATTCATAACATACATATGAGGTTGGTTTACCTTTCTTTTCAAGCCATTGTTGGAATTTCATACATTCCTTCTTCATGTGTCCCTTTCTTTTACAAAAGAAACACCTTGCTTCTTTCTTGATATTAGCTTAGGGTGGTATTTTACCTTTTCCCTGCTGATAAGCTTTTTGATTGGCTTGATGTTTGTCAGTTTTGTTCTTCCCTCGAGTGGTTACCATCAATACACTCTCACCCAATTCCATTACTAGCCTCTCTTCTTCTTGAACACACATGGTCATTAATTCATTAATTGACCATTTGTCCTTATGTGTATTGTATGAAATTTTAAAAGGGCAATATTGAGGTGGAAGGGTGTTCAGAATATAGTGCACCAGGAAGGATTCTGACATATTAACCTCATGTTTCTTAAGTTGAGCCACAATATCTCGCATTTGCATTATGTGCTCACGCACACCCTTTATGTTGGTGAGTCTAAGGGATGAAAATTTCATTATAAGGGTGCTTGCTAGTGCCTTATCCGAAGTGATGAATTGTTCATCGATAGCCTTTAGCAAGTCTCGGACATTTTCATGCTGGTCAACAGAACCACGTATGCCAGCAGTTATCTTAGTTTTGATAAACATCACGCTGAGCCGATTGGATCGCTCCCATCGCTCATATAACGCGATCTCAGTTAGAGTGCTGGTATCAGTGACTATAGGTGGTTCGTCTTTTCTAATAGCATAATCAATATCCATCCACCCTAAATGGAGGAGAACCCTCTCCTTCCATATCTTATAGTTATCACCACTAAGTTCGGGAATATCACATCGAATATCAGAGAAATTAACAGTTTGAGAAACTGCATAAAATCAAACATGCTTATGTCAAAATTTGAAGCTTAATAGACTAAATTACATGTTTTACCAACGTGAAACATGCCAAAAATATGAATCTCATGACATAAAAATTGCCTGTGGGCTAAATTCTTAATTCAAATAGATTCATATGGTCTTCATGATAAAACTATCAAATTATATTCCAATTCATAATCCCTGTGGGTAAATTATGAAAATAATCTGATATTTTATCCTGATTAATTATATTAAATATAATAAAAGATCCTGTGGGATAACAATTATTATACGAAATATAATCAATCACAATATGATGTCTAATTACTTATGTGATCCTTATTTTAACTTTATATATAATTTTAATTAATTAAGGATGCTGTGGCTAATTCTTAATTAATTAAGATTATATGGATCACTAGACATTTTAAACATAAAAAATTTGCTCATAAACATATTTTAATATAACTAAATATGCATACATAATATGAGCATTTTACCGACTAAAAATGTTGAAAATGATATTTCCTCATGATTTTCAATAAAATATATCAAGAAGTTTTCAAGAAGAAACCAAAATCAAATCATTTTCATGGCATAAAAATGAAAACTTTTTTTCATATCAAGGCAGAGGTCATTTGGCTCTGATACCAAATGTAAGAAATTTTGATGAAGCCAACTTGTGTTTCTAAATCATTGTAATAGAAACACAATAAACAAATGCGGAAACGAAATAGTTCTGAGTCATGATAATCAAATCAGAATGGTGCGGAATGGAATAACAACATCATTGTAACAATTATATTATTTGTTACAAATAAGTTCTGAGTCATTAAGAATTAGCCACAGCATTCTTAATGATTTGTTACAGCATTGTAATAGAAATCATTGTAGGAAAGCCTTGGTACAACATTAAGAAGATCTACTAACAGCATTTCTTCTCGGCTCAGAACCACAAGTTACCTAACTTTAGATGGTGTAGGAAAGCCTTTCAAAATTACCTAACAGCATTTCTTCTCGGCTCAGAACCACAAGTTCCTCAAGGAACCATTGGTACAACATTAAGAAGATCTACTAGAAATAAAAGATCAGCAATTCCTGGTGATTATGTTGTATATCTACAAGAATCTGACTATAATATTGGAGCCAAAAATGATCCTAAAACATTTTCACAAGCCATGAGTTGCAAAAAGTCAAATTTGTGGCATGATGCTATGAAAGAAGAGATGAATTCCATGATGAGCAATGGAGTCTGGGATCTTGTAGAGTTGCCTAATGAAGCAAAGGCCATTAGTTGCAAATGGGTCTTTAAAACTAAGAAAGATTCGTTAGGCAACATTGAGAGATACAAGGCAAGACTTGTTGCAAAGAGATTTACTTAAAAAGAGGGAATCGATTATACGGAGACATTTTCTCCTGTATCTAAGAAAGATTCTCTACGTATTATTTTAGCATTAGTTGCTCATTTTGACCTTGAGTTGCAACAAATGGATGTGAAAACAGCATTTCTTAATGGAGATCTAGAGGAAGAGGTTTATATGAAACAACCTGAAGGTTTCTCCTCTAGTGTTGGTGAGCACTTGGTTTGCAAGCTTAGGAAGTCTATATACGGCTTAAAACAAGCCTCCCGCCAATGGTATTTTAAATTTCATGAAGTGATTTCTTCATTCGGATTTGTTGAAAATCTCATGGATCAATGCATATACCAGAAGGTTAGTGGGAGTAAAATATGTTTCCTTGTTTTATACGTAGATGATATTTTGCTTGCAACCAATGATAAGGATTTGCTGCATGAGGTGAAACAATTTCTTTCTAAAAATTTTGACATGAAGGATATGGGTGAAGCATCTTATGTCATTGGCATTAAGATCTATAGAGATAGACCTCGAGGCATTTTAGGTCTATCACAAGAAACCTATATTGATAAACTTTTAGAAAGATTTCGGATGAAGGATTGTTCACCAAGTGTTGCTCCCATTGTGAAAGGTGATAGGTTCAATTTGAACCAATGCCCAAAGAACAATTTTGAAAGGGAATCAATATCCATCCACAAGTTCTGAGCCACAAAGGGAATCAATATCCAGCCATTGACCATATTTGTACCAATGGTTCCTTGGTTCTTCTTGACCATTATTAAATTATATTTAATAATGTGGAAACGAAATAGCGTACCTCCAGCCATTGTCGCCAAGAATTTCTGCAAAGGTTTCTTCTTGAACTTTGGTTCTTCTCGGCTCAGAACTCTTACTTTAGATGGTGTAGGAAAGCCTTTCGCTTCAAAGAGATGATTGAACCAAGAGACCAAAATCCTCATGTATATATAGTTGTTCTCCCATCAAGAACATTTATCATCACCAAATCATAACGTTCAAGAATTAATTCAGATTTGTAACGTTTGGACCATAATGAAAAACTTTAATAATATTAAATATTTAATTTAATAATAACGGTTTCATGTTTAAAGAATAAAAAACTGAAATCATTTAAACCATAATTAATGAAGAAATTCATGATAATCAATTATGAATCTTAATGATAACAATTATATTATTATTAAATTAGATATTTAATAATAACGGTTACATTTTGACCATATTTAATAATGCGGAAACGAAATAATGCGGAATTATATTTAATAATGCGGAAACGAAATAGCGTACCTCCAGCCATTGTCGCCAAGAATTTCTGTAAAGGTTTCTTCTTGAACTTTGGTTCTTCTCGGCTCAGAACTCTCACTTTAGATGGTGTAGGAAAGCCTTTCAAAATTAAGAATAGCGTTCTTCTCGGCTCAGAACTTGTGGATGGATATTGATTCCTTGACCATATTTGTACCAATGGTTCCTTGGTTCTTCTTGACCATTATTAAATTATATTTAATAATATCCAGAACTTGTGGATGGATATTGATTCCCTTTCAAAATGAATTTGTTTATTGTGTTTCTATTACAATGATTTGTTACAATGATGTTCTTATTATCATGACTCAGAACTTAATGATGCTGTAGCTAATTCTTAATGATTTGATTATTCTTAATTAAACACAATACAATGATTTGTTACAAATGCGGAAACAAAATGAATCATGATAATCAATTATGAATCTTAATGATAACAATTATATTATTATTAAATTAGATATTTAATAATAACGGTTACAGATTCTTGTTCAGAAATGGCCAAATCTCATCATCCACTCGGATCTGATCTTTGCATTGAAAATTTTGAAGGTTGTGCTCAGATGAGATCATGATCATGTACTGACAGTGGCATTCCCCTGTACAAAACGTATAGGAGAAGAAATTGAAAGGTCAGAAACAACGCATACTGTCTCCAATGATTGATATGGAGAATCAAATGCCCATTCTACCACCCATTTGTCCTGAGAGAACACCAATATTAATTGTTTAAAGCTCTGAGTTGCAGAGACTACAATAAGTTCTTTTAGGACACACGGAAGAGAAGAACCATTCAAATTGGCACTTAAAGCACTCATTCAAATCTATGCACATAATATGTCTTGAGAGTTTAGATTCAGATCATTCAGTTTACATGGTAGATTAATATGCTATTTGTATTGGTAATTCAGGAGTTTAAGTTCGAGAGGTTACTTGCAGGTTTTCAAACTGTAATGAACATATTCCCATCAACCGAGTTCAATTGTATCTATTAAGGTTACTCTAAAAAAGAATATTTAATTACTTATAAAAGTGATCATAATTATAGTTAAGTATATTTTTTTCTCACTAAAAAGATAAATAAATTTAATTATAATAATATAAAATTATACATGACAAAAGTAAATCATACATGGTGAAAGTTCGGTGAATCAATATAGATTGATAGGATTAGATATTTACTATAGAAAAAAATTACTAGAACTAGATCGTGAAGTTTTAAAGATAAGAGCCTAAATATTTTAAGAATATGATAAAAATAGAGATGATTTTTATTTTTATCATATTATGTTAAACATTATTATATGATAAATATTTTAAAAATCATATTGATAATGGATGAACTTATTAGTCACATAATGATAAGCCTCCTTAGTATATTTTATTCGCTATTGATATTGTCTTAGTTGATAAGAGCCTAATTAGAATTAATTATAAATTTAAACTATAGAGATAAGCCTTATAAACTAAAAGTTGTAGATTAAGTTAGACTAAAACTGAATATTTAAAATATAATTTTAGTGATTATAAGAATAGACAGGAGAATATAGTTAAGCTAGATAGATAAAAAGTTTTTTAAAATAAAAGTTTTAGGTATCTTGGATCAATTATTTAACAAAATGGAGAGATCGATAAAGATATTATTCAGAAAGTAAAAATAGGATGGTTAAAATAGCGAAGAGCATAATTATCGAATACTTCCAAGATTAAAAGAAAATTTTTATAAGATAGTTGTAAGACCAATAATATTTTATGAATCTAAATGTTTAGAAGTTAAGAAATAACATATAAAAAAAATTTATATTGCTAAAATAAGAATGTTAAGATAGATATATCGCGTGATTAGAGAAGACTAAAAAAAATATTTTTATTCATGAATAATTAAGTATTACTTTGATAGAGGATAAAATGAAAAAAAATTATTTAAAATAGTACGTGCATATCCTTTAGAGACCTCTTGATATAGTAGTCAGAATAGATGAATAATTAATATTAGTGATACGATGAGAGGTAGAAGAAGATCCAAAAGGATTTTAATAAAAACGATAAATAAAGATTTAAATACTTTAAAATTAACTAAATATATGATCGTTTACCATTCTTAGTGATAGTAAAAGATCCATATAGTTGATCTTAAATAACTAGGACTTATGATTTTATTGTTATTGTTATAGTATAGAAAAAGATTATATGAATTGGATTCTGATAATAGATATTGGTCAATAGAAAAGAAATTCAGGATTCCTTAGGGGATATCCTTGATGGGAGGAACTCTCATGATAATTTATCCTAGACCCTCTACTCTCGCCTATAAATAAGTATGATCTCCATGGGCTAAACAACGTATCTCGTAGAGAACACAATTGAGAAATTACATTTTCTCTCTCAAACTCCTTGAACCATCAATCTAATGAATCAATTTAAATAATCATATAAAAGGATAGATCACATAGAGATCACAAAAATCCTTTTTACATGGCATTAAAAGGTACACATCATCAAACTAATCTAATTTTATTTGATTTCAATACTAGCATAAATTTTTTTTCATATTATATATAATATATAATAGTTTTTATACTTATAATTGGTATAAGAGCCTCCAAATTTCTTATATAATCTTTATATAAGGACTCAATCAGCCCTAGGGTTTTCTTTTGATTAAATTATAACTTTGCCCTTTTGTATTTTATTAATAATTTTTAGTATTTTGATAGTTCTACCCTTTAGCACTGTCATAATTACACCTTATATCTATCAATAAAATTATAGTTTTACCCTTATGCAATTGAGAATTTCTAATTTATATTCTAAATTATAAAATTGATAAATATGATTTATTTTAATTATGATCGAATTTGATCATTATTATATTTTGATTATTTGATTAAATTTAATTTTGATAGTTTTCTTATATGACTTATTGATTACATTTTATATATGGTAAATAAAATCTAATTATTGTTCTTGGATATTTTCTTGGTTATTCACATATATATATTTAAAATTATAAAATAATATATAATTTTCACATCAAGGCATAATATATATATATATATATATATATATATTTTATCATGATTATCATATGAGTTTTTTCTTTTACTGATTAATGTTAAATAATTATTATAATTATTATTCTATTATTGAACTACTTAATATAAATTAAATTAAAGAAATTTAATGAATATTATTTGTAATTATCTCCCTAAGTTTTATCTGGCTTATAGCTACCAAAGTAGCTTAGGATGATAAGCTTTTGGGATGTGAATTATAATAAAAGTCTTATCATTTATGAGACATTTTAAATTATATTATTATATTAGTTTTGTAGTCATCAAAGTGATCTAGGCCAATAATTTATAAAATTATATCAAAGAACTAATCATAAATGATATTAAGAAAATAATATTCACAATGTCACACATAATTAGGAGATTTAGATAATCCCAAAGAAGAATCTATTAACAACTCGACTCAATATTATGAAATAAGTAATGAAGTTCAAAGGGTAAGAATAAGTCATTGACATGTAGAGTAGTTCAGCACTTTAAAATATTTTACGAGTCTCATCTAAATATGTTAAAATGCTGATTGTCACCGAATGAAGATTGAGTTAATTATACTTTTAATGAAGTTCAATCAAGACAAGTATCTCAAAGAGTGACAAAAATACTATAAGAACTTCACTTATATGAACTTAGAAGTGGTGTCACTTTGATTGAGAGTTGGAGTTTCTCTCATAAAAGTTTATGAACTTGGATGAGCCTAAGGTTATATTAGAGCTGAGCAAAAATTTATGAGAAATATAAGGATATTATATTTATGTATGTGGTATCACTGATGTTATCATTAGGAATAACAAATTTAAAACTTTTATGCTATTTGGGATTTCGACTTAACTTTGTGATACTTATAGTAAGGTAATATTCAAATAAAAAGATATATTATTTTATTCATAAATACTATTTAATCAATTGGAGAAAAATTTAAATTTGAACAAGTGGGGGACTGTTATAAATTACTTAAATAAAAAAAAAGATTTCTTTTCGAAAGATTTATTTAAAAATATGATTTCCATTGTAATTATTTTGACAATTATTTTTGTTTTTATGAAAATATATATAAATATGTATTTGAGAATAAATTATGAATATATATCTTTTATATTATTTTTTTTTCTCGATAACCCTTCAAGTGATTGAATTAGACATTCTCTAATTCCTCTTCGAAGATTTTTTATTGTTTACTCAATATGAATTTTCTAAAGATATATGGTAATTTTGTTGAGAAGATAATATAAATATCATTTTTAGGAAAGTATTTATACATGTTTCAAGTCTAAATATATTTCCTATAATATTCTTGTTGTGTTGATTATTTGTTTTCATCCTCATCTTTGTTATATTTTCCAACGTTAACATATAAATCTGTTTACTTCAAAGGAAAGTGAAAGGCTGTTCTTATTCTGATCCATAAAGGCAGGAAATACTTTCTGATCGAAACATTCTCTAATGTGCATAAGGATGTGTAGGATAAAGAAAAGGAAGCAAATAAATAAGTGACAGAAAAAGTAAACCTCTTGTTTGGACAAAGAAAAAGAAACGACCGCACCTTTCCTCAAGTTTTGTCTTAGTTTCTCTGCTAATCTTCTAAAATAATCAAAGATTATGGTTGTCTCTCCTCTTTTCTCTTCCAGCCAATTCTCTCAATCCTAAAAAATATTGTCAACAAGCTGTGGGCTTTTTGTTCTTATAGCCTATGCTCATATCCAATTATCTCAATTGTACATAGTTTTATCAATACATACAACCTAGTTGCAAAGTAATATGCGGTCTAGGAAGGATAAGTGTAGATAAGCTTACTCGGAAGGTCAAGTAAATGAACTGTTTCTGTGAAAAATAATGTTACCATGACGCTAAAATTTGTTCGAAAAGTGATAAAATATTTGCATTTTAGAATAAGTTTTGGTGTCGCAATAGTGTTGTTCAGCTGGATGACCAGAGTTTGAGCTGCAAAAACAATTAATTCACTTACTGGGATAAAATTGCATACGTTAACCTTTCTCTAGCTTGGCAATGAGAGGAGCTTTGTACACTATATATATGTAGCTTAGAGTTTCTTGGGCTTATAGTGTTCGTATTTGATAAATAAGAAACCAAACAAACAAGACACCTTTTGAGTCTCTTCTCGTACTTGACTAGTATGAATTTTAGCAAACATCAGCAGCCTACTGAGCTATCACTAAATTGTCATTTCTGTTCCAATCGGTGTGTGGCTTGTCCTTGCCAACACCAGGTATCAACATCAACTCTATTTTATTTGTTTGTCACTTGTCCTTGCCAACACTAAGAATCCACATCCACTTTTAAATAGAGGACAGTTGACTAATGAATAGAATCCGGTTGTGACTTGAGATTTAACATCAACTCCCTCAAATTTTGCTTATTATGATGACAATTACTGCATTTGTCTGAATGCAGGAGTAAATTATGCAGTAACCAGAACAGTATATAGCAAACCATTCTCTTGATAAACATATAATTATTGATCGATGATAAGATCGACTCATAAATTAATCATGTCTTATTTATATTTAAATGTGTCTTTTTAAAGTTCACAAGTTTGAAAGAATCAAAGAATAAGGAGTATGAGAACCAATGGCTCGTTACTCCATCGGATCTCTTTTTCTTACCCTCAAAGGTATTTTTTAAAATTCATGAGTCCCGAAAAGATAAAATCATGTGATAGGAGAGCCTACCACACTAATAATCGACTGATCAAATAGTCCATTATCATGCTAGAAGGAGAGCCTAAGACCTATACCTCGATCGGGCAAACATGCTCACAAGCCATGTATCTTGGTTATGAGCCCATATGGGTGCTAGAAGGAGGGCCCAAGACTTGCACCTTGAGTATAAGCCCTTAGCTCTCGATAAGACCATTTAGTTCTACATTGGTTAAGGAGTATACGAACTAAGCGTTCATAAGTTCGTAAGGTTTCTCTTACCTTCAAAGATGCTTTTTAAAGCTCACAAGCAATCATGCAGACATACCCATTGTTTAAAACGAATAATTCCTCACGAGTCTACAGACCACACCAATAGTTGGCTAACCAAATTGGGCCTTTATCACCGAGCACCATCTTTTCTTTGATGAGATTGTCACATTCTCACCAAAATTAAAAAATTGGCCTTACTTCATCCAAAAAAAATTTCAAATTTTCATGATTTATGGTTCGTCCGGGTATACCCACCGCCTAAAGTGGACAATTCCTTACTCACGAGCCTATGGGCACCAATAATTGACCGCCCAAATTATCTCTTATTAGATTGGCGTTATAGGGAGGGCCCAAGACCTGCACCTTGACTATGAGCCATTGGCTCCCATACGGAAGGAGTACTAATAAAACCATTTAGTCCAACATTAGTTAAGGAATATGAGAATCAATAACTCATAAGTCCGTCGGATCTCCTTATCCTTAATGTGCCTTTTTGAGCTCATAAACTCCGAAAAGATAAAACCATATATGAACACCTATCGTACCTATCGTTCAAAACAGACAATTTCTGATGAGCCTACGAGCCGCGACCAAAATGGTCCCTTATCACCGGGCACCATTTTTTCTTCAATGAGATTTTCACATTCTCACCAAAGTTCAAAAATTGATCTTATTTTTATAAAAAAAAACTTCAAATTTTCATGATTTATGGTAGTTATCTTTCTCTATAGTTCTATGCATTGCACAAGTTTTTTTCTCAAAAAAAAAAATCTAATATTAATATTAGATTGGATTCAATTTTTTCTCAAAAAAATTCTAATTGGTCAATATTTTCTCCTTCGTTCTACCTGGTGGCCCGGTGGTCCCACGCAAGATGGCAGGTTTCTCGTGGAGTCCTTAACACTGTTCTTATTGTTTCAGAACAATCATGTGTCATTTTTACAAACAGCTAGCGGCCACCGGTACAGGATACCCTCCGTAACGTTCGCTTTCGCGTGACGGCGACGTGTCGGTGAACACAATAATTCCCGTTATATAATGGCGAGAAAACAGCGTTTCTAATGTCAGTGGCACTTTTGTAAATATTTCCTATTTGCTTTGTACAAATGTCGCGCTCGTAGTGCCTTTGGGGCTCCCTCGACCTCACTCCGTCACAGAAAGCGACCGGCGAGGGGGGGGTTTCTCCGGTAGGATCTGGTAATCTGGGATCGTGTGGTTTCTTTCTCGCTCTTGTTGGAGTGCGCTTTGATGGATGTGATTGCATTTTGATCGGTATTCGGATTCGTTTTCGGCCAAAGATTCCATCTTCGTCCTTGCTCTTGGCAGAATTCGGCAATGTGTTCTGCAATTAGGGCTTTGCTTTTGTCTTATATGATATTTTCATTGGAGATGTAGTTTATTAGTTTAGATAGTGCGGCGTTTCAGTTGTGCATGCGTTGGCGTTGATGGGCTTGAATTAAACATTTGTGTAGTTTAAAGTTGTTTGAGCTTGAATCGGTTCCTTTTGCAATGAAAGAACTTATGCTATACAGATATCGTTTGGTCGTGCATGCTTGAGCTTGAATCAAGTTTCTTGTTCGTGAATCAGATATATTTCATTTTTCTTCTCTTGTCTGGAAGTTTATGTACTTGAGGTGATCGATGATCCCATGCACTTGGAAGTTCAGCGCATCCGATGCCTTATTTGGCTTGATGAAAAACGTTGACTTCTTTTTCTAATCTGAAGCAGTTCTGCTTTTGTAGATGGTGGGTTTAGTATATTGTTTCTTGTGTAGTATCAGGAGTGTCTCAATTAGTTTAGGGTGCATTCGTTTGGTTAAATACTTCCTTGAGAAGTGTGCTTGCTGTGATATTTTGGCTGAAAACAAGAAACTTTCTTACGCTGCTTTTTTTTCTTTTTTTTCATGCTGCAAAGACATTATTTTTGACATATACAAAAAAAGATTATTGAATGATGAGATAGATGTGTAGAATTTGTAGGAAAGATTTCTTTTTTATTTCGTGAATAATTATGTGTGTGACTTTGACTGAGAATAAAAGGAGAAAAAATTGTTTAAGATGATATGCACATATGTTAATAAGACTTGTAGATTGTAGTATGAGTAGAGACACATGGAGGTCTATGAAAAATTTACGAAAAACTATAAATAAAGATTTAAATATTGTTAATTTAACTAAGGATATTAATTTTTATAGAGTTCAGTGGTAGCAAAAGATCCATATGTAGACGCCATATAGTTGGTGGAATACAACAGTTTATTGTTGTTGCAAAGAGATTACCTTATTTATTTTCCAAATCCTGCTGACTTCAAACCAAAAATGTTTTGTTTCTCTTTTCTCATTCTTTCTCTTTTTAAGAAATTTTGTGGCCCAGTTGATGACCATATGGCTTGGATATCTCAGTCTTATGGGGCTCAATGAATATCTCGTTTGACATCTCAGTTGGAAATGCAAAATTAATGAGCCCCTTCTCATCGTAACAACCGATTAGCTGCTCCATTTGCTTCTCAATATGTGTGTAAATGGTAATGCCTTTGGTTGATCCTGTTAACAACCTTCTTGCTTTGCAAACAATTTTTTTTCCTAATGTTAAGGACTGTAATAATGTGGATAAAGATTAAAGAAATCTGTCTGCTGTCTCTCTTCTTTCCTTCTCATCACCTTTTCCTACTTCCATAGAACAATCCTTTTTTTCCCTGTTTTCTCCCTCTGTTTTCAAACTCTGAATACTGAAGAGCCATTCTGCTTGCTGTTTCCAACCTGCAATCTGCCTAGATGGTTGTCTAGGCTGCTTACATCTGAATTTTTTGATAAGTAATAATCTATTCTGCTATCAAATACAGGAGGTACATCAGAGTTCTTCTATGGGCACTTAAGCTCTTGCTGGTCTCGTCTACTATGTGCATTCTTTTAAGAAATTTACCATAAGTTGATGACATAAGCATTTTGTATTCCTTTGATGTTTGCATCTATGTTTTTTAATCTGGTAGATTCAAGAAGCACTAGTTCTGCAAGTTCAAGACTTTGGTTCCTTTTTTTCTATGAATTATCAATGTGTTCTGGACTTCATACATAATTCCTGTTCCATTTGCAACTTAATTATTTTTTTTTGTCACTCTGTGGATCTTTAATCATCCCGTTTGTTTCCTGAGTCCAGGGATTCTGACAAAGTACCTATCGTAGATCCCAGAAGGCCAACTGGTTGAATGGTCATTTGAAAAAATGATCTTAGATGATACAAGGAACACCTCCGAGGACATTACAGAGGAGGTATATTCCTTAAGTCCAGAGTTCAGTGAAGCAAAATCTGAGAACATTTTAATCTCCCCAGTCAAAATTGCACAAGATGAGTGGCAGAGCTCAACAGAAAGTGAGAACTCCACTGAGTGTAGTGATGAAGATCAGACTTTTACTGAAAGAAGCCAACCTGTTATAAGAACTGTCACTGCTAGAAGGTCTGCTTCTCCTATGCGACGAATACAAATAGGAAGGCCTGGGTCTCGGAGGTCTACTGCACTGACCATTAAAAGCCTCAATTACTTTCCCGCTAGGGAAAGAATTACATCCATCAGAGATTCTGATGATAACAACAGTGGAGATGAAGAACCAGACAAGCCAGCAAAGAAGCCTGAGAATATAATGATAAGGATGAGCGTCCAAGAGGCGATTTGCCTTTTTGAAAGCAAACAGAAAGATCAAATTCTCGATATTCAGAAAAGGGGAACTTCAGGTGAAGTCTCTCTGAGTACCAATAGAACTGTACTAAGAAGATGGAGTGCTGGTATGGGCGATTCTCTGACTCCTCAGGAAAATGCTTCTCAGTCCATATCTCAGAGCAACCACACCAACTTGGTTCCTGAGGCAGGAAATAACAAATTGGCTGATGTGAAGGTTGAGTCTGATATTCCTCCATGCAGTTTGGATGCAATTGGATCGGATACTGCTCGGGTCTTTACGTCAACAAAGATGGAGATGGTGATTACCCCATCAAAGGATAGTACTGCTGAGTTGGTAACATCCAAAGCTGAAGAAATTGATGATATACCAGCTACATCAGCTGAGGAGAGCAGGCAGAAAGAACCTATGCTCAATCAAATGTCAATGAAAATGATGGAGAGCAGTCCTGCCAAATACCAAGGTCCTAAGGCTGGTTCTGGTGGATCTCTGTCTAGCTTGAGTGAGCAGACATGTAGTTTCTACAGTCAATATAAGGAGAAAAGGGATAAGAAAATTCGAGCAGAAAATGCCAAGAAACATTCAGAAATTCAAGCACAACTTAAAGTGTTACAGGAAACCCTGAAACCAAGCAAAGCAGACACAGCCTTGAAATATGGAGTCACTACCAAAAAGCTTGACTGGTCCAGCAATTCTCGACAACCCCGAAGAAATTCGTCTCCACCAGTGTTACACAAGAAAGAAGTTTCAAAAACAGCATCATTAAAAAAGGCTTCACCAAAATCATCACCATTGCCAACTACACGTCGTTCATGGTCATCAGGACCATTGCAAAAAGCAAGTGGAGCTCAA
Source organism: Musa acuminata AAA Group (assembly GCF_036884655.1). Taxonomy (NCBI): domain Eukaryota; kingdom Viridiplantae; phylum Streptophyta; class Magnoliopsida; order Zingiberales; family Musaceae; genus Musa; species Musa acuminata. The sequence continues at coordinate 12,666,669 of NC_088357.1, read as the reverse complement.
CCAGTTAGTAGTTCTCCTAGAGTGTCTACCGCTAATACAACCCTGCGCCACTGGAAGTCCCAGCCTACTTCTACAACTCCACCCAGCCCCATACCTGAAAGGTCATTGCATCAACCTAAAGGTAAGCGCGAAGCCAAAACCGATGTTAAGACAACTGTTAGAGGTGAAGGAGCAATGAAGCAGAAAACAGCTACAATCACCAACAAAACTGTGAAAAAAAAAGTTCCATCAGCTTCTGTAGATGCTTCTGGTTCGCTGATGGCAAAGGCAGGTTTCAACAATAAGGTCACGAAGAAGAATAGTGTTGTTCCTTTGGAGGCCAAACCCTTCTTGAAGAAAGGCACTGGGTTTGAGGCCAGCGTTAGCCATGTAAGAACCAAGTTTAGAGTTACTCAGTCTGTTGCTTCATCAAAGAGAAGTGACATTACTATTCAAGCCGAAGAAGAGGAGCCTACACTGGAGACAACTGAATCAACTGCCAAGGTGCTGGAGGTTGATCTTGCTGAACAAGCAAATTATGTTGATACGAATTCAGTTACTTCACTGGATAACAATTTAAATATTGAAAAAACAGAAAATGTAAATCAAAGTTTAGCTGAGGTGGATGACAGCCCCAAAAGCTCTGTAGAGGTTGTTGTTTCTGAGATTCAACCTGATGAGGATATGGGCATCTCATCAGCTGCATGGGTGGAAGTAGAACATCAGGAAGTTTCCACTGCATATGACACTGGCCTGTCCAAAGCCAAGGTCTCCACTGCACATGAACCGACTCTTCTGTCAAGTCCTCATTTCCTACATCCATTCAATCAAATGCTTCAAGCTGATGGTACTGAACCAGTTATTATTGAATGGGGGAATGCTGAGAACCCTCCTGCATTGATCTATCACAGAGTTGCTCGCAAGGGATTGAAGAGGCTTTTGATGTTTGCCCGTAAGAGTAAGGGAGAGGCAGACGTGACTGGTTTGGCGAGCCCATCAGTATTCTCAGGAGAGGATAACACAGAAGATTCCAAAGCTGTGAATAAAAAGAATCGGGATGCATCGAGAAAAACTGCTCTCCATGCCAAGGGCTATAGTCAGCAGAAAACCATGCTTGGTGAAAGTTGTTGTGATGGAAATTTAAGCAAGAAGGCAGTGGATTATCATGGAGTTTATGATGTCTTGCCAGGTACAAAAATGATAACATACTCTTGATTCTCATGATACTCATGTTCCTTTTATTTGCCCTTCCCAGAGTTCAACACATGTTGTTTATTTAAATTGGCATATTGACTTATTCCTCAAGATGTTAAAAAAAAAAAGAACAAATTGAAGTGTGCAGCACGAAAGCATAGTGAACTACTGGTCAGTAGTACAACCTATATATTTCTATTTAAAAAAAAAGGTACCTAGAATATGTAGCTTTATAAATGATTATGGAAGCAACTAGTAAGCAAATATTTACCCTATTTTGCTATGAAACATGTGTCTGATTAGTCTGGTGAGTAGGTAGGCAGCCAAAACTTAGAAACTTAGTTATGTTGACTGAATTAAGATAGCCTAATGAATTATCCCAATTGAAGTACATTCATGTAGTACTGTGCTATTTTGCCTTTACTTGTGCTTTGTGGATTCTTGTGCCGCTCAACTAAACTCTAGCAGTATCTCCAGGTTCTGACAAATTTCAGGAAGGTCATGTTTCATCAACAGCTACATCAACAAAAGGTAATTGTCAATGCAACAAATCTCCGTTACTTTTGTTGATGGTCGATTTATAAGTCCTGCATATTCCTTCTATCACACACTCTTCCCTATATTTGTTCCATCTCTACTTTCAGCAGCTAGGTCATTCTTCTCTCTCTCAACATTTAGGAGCAGCAGACCATATGAGACAAGGCCTTGATAGTTTGCAGAATGACAAGTCATAGTGCTGGTAAGTGGTAAGTTCCTTCCACTAGTGCCTGTAAGTGACTTGCCTTGACCAGGTATAGAGAGTCTAGCACTGATTTGTGGTATGTATGGTTCTCCACTTGTTCTTTTCCAGTTGTGTGTATTTCCCTTTTGCCTTTTTGTGGGTATTTCATATAAGGCGAGCATTGATATGATATATAATCGATGTGACTGGTGTAGTGGCATGCTGCAATTAAATCTTTCTTGTATATCTGGATATTTGATGCTTTTCTTTTTACACTGCATGTTCTTTCTCTCTTTTGTGGCTCTCCAGGTACATAATATGATGACTGCATGAACAATGTTCATCAGAGTATTAACTTGATTTCATGTAAGGCGAACATTGACAAGTTCGATATTGATGTAACAAATGTGATGATATGCTCTATCTTGTGCATCTTGATGTTTAATGCTTTGTTTTCGTCTACTCTTTTTGTGGTTCTTCGGACATCTAATATCATGACCATATGAACAATTTTCAGTAGATTAACTTGATATATATGAGCTGAGGATTGTTGCTATCAGAATTGATGTTGACAATGAAGCCTATTCTTGCATATGTGATGTTTAATGCTCTTTTTTCTTCAATTACTATTCTTTTGGTGGGTTCTTCGGGTATGTAATGTCATGACCATATGAACAATTCTCATCATCGTACTACATGTAATGACATACTGCAACGGAGTCATCTTGTACATCTAGATATGATTCTTATGAGGTGAGCATTAAAATTACATAATTGATTTGAACAATCAATCTTGTATATTTAACTCCGAGCATATTGATATGAACAGATTTGGCCTGACTAATGTAGTAATAAAATGCTGCGATGGACTCTATCTTCTAATTTAGATGTTTTATTAGATAAGTGAAATTAATTTTCTATCATGTTCTTTGAGTTCTTAACAATCTACTATGAGAAGTCCTTTTTCATATTTAGATCGGAGAAGTTATTGCATTAGTCAACTTCAAATAATTATGGTGACAATAGTCATTTGCTGGTGCCAAAATAAGACGTTTATCACCTATAATATCCTTTGCTAGTATATGTGGCATTATCTATTTTTGTTCTTTCTTGTAGGATTAATGCCAATTGTGGAGATGGTTTACAGATTTCTCATCTCCCACTAGACTTGTATATATACACATGAACACATGCACTTTGTTATAATATCTTAAATTAGCTTGTTTGCTTTAAATATATTGCTTCTATGTGAGTTAGGCTAATTATCCTTATGGTTTAAATTAGTGAAATTTCCTATAATTATTCTGTTGTTGGGATACGAGGTCATAACACACAATCTATTATAGGTTTATGTATAAATTATAGATTTTTTTTTAATTTATTAATTGATGTTGATGGTATACTTTTAGCTTATGTTTTTTGTAAATTAACGAGCATGACAATTTCTTCTATCACCAAATCATATTTTGTCAATTATGAATTCAAATTAATCAAATTATGCTTATACTTCAGAATTTAACCATCACGTTGAATTTATTAATTGATGTTGATAGTATATTATTAATCTATGTTTATGTTTTTGTGTTTTTTCTTTTCTTTTTCAAAGGATCAGTAGTTGACATCTTTGTATGCTGACCTGTATGAACAACAGAAACAAAGTACTGGTCATATTATTTGTCTATTAGATCTGCAAACCAATAGACAATTTGGGTTCGGCCGACATTCTAATCATCTTATATTAAGACCTTTTTGACCTACATAACTAAAGTTTGATGATAACAACGACAACAACAACAAGATTGTAAAGTTCCAGATAGTTAAGATAAAGTTACATAGATCTCTTGTCGTCATTGAATAATTTATATAGTTAAAGATTACTGTCAAGAGATAACAAAGCATATCATATTTCAATTTTGTTTGCTTTGAATGAAAACTACAACTGTTTTTGAGGTGTACCCACCAAAATCTCAAACATGCTTCCATGCATCATGTCACATTGTTCTTGAGGAAGCACAAAAAAGAGATATATCTTCTTCTTCTTTTTCTCTCGTTGTTTTTGGTCATCATGTCACATTGTTGTTCCAATATATAGCACAAATAAATTCCCATGAGATGGATGGATGGATGGATGCCTCGGAGACACTCTCACAACCTCGTAAAAACACAGGCTTCTCCGAGAAGTGACCGTCTGGATCCAAACATCTGTTCAAGGAGTATCACCACGGCCATCGCAAACGCTGCATCGAGCTCTGGCTCCACGATAAGGCGGAAGACGTCAAGGCCGAGGGCGATGCCTTGGGCAGACTCCTTCTTCTTGATCTCCGCCAGCTGCCTTCGCCTGTCGTCGTAGACCACACAGCATCGCCGCGAGTAGGAGCCCTCGACGTCGTATACGAGGCGCGACTTGGAGCCGGAGGTGCATGGAGCCGTCACTCGTGCCAGCGCCTTGGTGGAGTGGAGGAGGCCCTTGTGCTTCTTGACTGCAAACCGTGGATTGACGGCCTCCTCACGATCATAGACCAGCCACTGGTCTCCTAGGCTCAGCTTCTGCATCATGAACACCCGCTAAAAGAGTTGACTTCAGCATACCAACAAGCTCATGATACTTGAGCATCAGCTCTGTTAGCTTTTGTTCAGGAGAACACAACTGCAGTGTGTTCTGTGGAAATAAAAGGTGTTTGGTGGATTATATTCCACCGTGATCGTTGCATCCTCTCATTTTAGAACAATCTCACGAACATTTTCTCATTATAATAACGAATAATTGCATTCTCACATCCAACAAAATCATTTTAGTTCCAAGAAGCTCAAAAAAAGTCTCTTGCTTGAAGTAGAATTAGTTGCTACAACTGAGAGATTTGGGGCTCCTCTTATTCCGTCCGTTCTCTCTTCCAATTTTCCTTTTATAAAGATCAAAACATTACCAATAGGAATCCCATTTAATGCAAAGAGGGAACTAAAAAATTGAGAAATAACATTAAAACTAGGCTAATGTTAGAAGCTTTTTGATCAAAAATCATATTTTGAGCCCCAAAGTTCCAATTTTGTGTGCCGCGAAAAGAACAAGACCCATAAATATTGGCTAGAGTGCAATTAGGGTCAAATCCAACAAGGAAGAAACCGCTAGAAATGCTCCATGGAGAGAAAACCCCGTTTAGATCGATCGAGTGGTTTCGGTACCTTTTTCCGGATGGTGAGCAGCGGCTTCCCAGCGGCGTCCATGAGAACGATCTCGTCCCTGCTCCCCGAGGAGTAGTTGTCGACTCGGAACACCAGGTTCCCCTTGGAGTCGAACACCGTGAACCCGTTCCCGTTAAAGAGCAGCGACTTCCGCCACACCGTCAGCGCCGTCGCCTCCGCGGCCCTCGCTCGGCCGTCGCAGGAAGCCTCGGCCGTGGGCGACTCCGCCGCCGCCGCGGCGTTGGGGTGAACCTTCGGCATCTCCACCGGAGCCCCCTCCCCCCTCCGGTAACCGGATCGGAGACGGAGACGGAGTCGGGGAAGAAGGACGAGCTCGACTTGGGCCGAACCAGCGGTCGGTATTTATAACTCACGGTTACGCGTCGGCACGTGACAGGAGGGCGACGATGACGTCGGCGGGTGTCTTCGTGACATTGAACTTAATTAGGGAGGGATTAAAATAATAACAGTCGAAAGCGTAGTACTAATTGATGGGTTTGGAAAGCCACGTGGCAGCAGTAAAGCAACTGGTCCGCCGGTTTTCCAATCCACCAACTGAAAGGTCGAACTGAACCGAATCGATTCGGTTCAAACCCTTTCATTAATAGTTAGTGGCATAAATGATTTCGATGGAGGATATTTAAATTAATCAATTTAAAACCGATTGATTCTCAATCGATTTCGATTTATTTTAAACCTATTTTTATTTTAATCAAACTAATTTCGACACCTATTCTCGATTTAATTCTTTATTACTTTTTAGGCAAAGAGTCAAACTAGCAACGATTACAAATGAAATTATCAGCATTCATTTGAATTAAGAATATAAATAAGTAGATCTTAGCTTGGTTTAAATGATTAAGCTATTAAATAATCTTATTTGGTATTATTTTCACCCTACAACCACTCACAATAATTATAGAAACATCCTTAATGAGCTACTTGGATTCCAATCGCTTATGTTGAACTCCTACGACTAATAATTTCTTTTCAATGTCTCACCAAAGAAACCACAATCCCCACAATTTGGTGCTTGATTACGTATGAGGCACATTAATCTAAATGTTCCTGGGGTGAGGAATCTCATTCATTATAAATAAAATATAAGGGTATGTTTTTTTTTAATGAAATATTTTATTTTGATAAACAAGGTAAAAGTTAGACAATGACATTGCTGCTGTTTTTTAGGTATGATTTCTTAGTTATTGTTTGATCTCAGAATGAAATAATATATAAGCTATCACCATCTTCTTAAACAGTGTTTTCTTAGAAGAAATAATATATAGAATTGGTGCACTTTGATAAGAATATATTCTTGATATGGTTATCATCATAATTTGTTTGGAATAATGAAACCTCTCCACAAGTTTGAATACAAAATGCAACACTATCTTTCCTTTTTTTCTTTTTTTTTTGTCTTGTCATATAATTAATATCTCCTCCAGCCATTTTCTTTCATTGTTTTGTCACCAGTAACTTTCCCACTCATTTGCCAATATGATGATGTCAAACCAAGTTGACACAACCCTTGAAAAGAACTGCTAACCTTGGTTTACTGCTGTGGGAATCAAGACCACCACCATTAGGAGGCAAATAACATGGTGGAAAACTTGACAAATGTATACTTCCATGATCCTAGAGCTTCTCCCATATATTATCATATATAGTTAGGACATGAAAGAAGAAAGACAAACCCTATTATGACACTATATGTTGTCTAGTCAAGATTAATACTATATCAGGATATTGTTGCATTGATTAGCATAATATAATTGTATGTAAGACTTTGTTCTAATCAGAAACAGTAATGATCAAGCTGGTGTGCACAACTGTTGTTCAAAAGAATTTAATTTGCTAGCTTGGTTTTTTTTTTGTTGATGGTAAGATGACTTAATCTACATAATTACCTGATAATTTTAATGGATCAGTACTGTTTCGATTGTACCTTGCTGATATAATAGTGCATGATTCCTTAGGATGACAATATAATAACCACACAAAACTTTGATATCTTCCTTTGATGCTTTGTATTGACTCCAGACATTAATCCATTATTAAGTCTTTAAGTCTCATTCATGATGTGAATCTGACAGCTAAAAGAACTCATTTACAAGCTTATCTTTTTCAAGCAAAGCCATCATAAAATACATATTAGCCGAGACAGAAAGTCCACTTAGTGGGCTGAGCACAGCAAGGAAAAAGCCAAAGCTTCGACAAAGAACGCTTACCACACAAATATGCTTAAAATAACTATATGTCGAATTCGATATGATGAAATAATTGAATTTATATTAACTTATTATATTTGAATCATTTTAGGAGTAGTATGCTTATCGAGCACTCGTAAATCAATCCAAATTTTTACTCGATTAAATCACACTATTATAATCTCCACAACAACTTAATGCTCGATGTTCTCAAGATCATCACAAGTAAATTATACTATTATAATCTATCTCTTGATGTCGTCATGAATGAATGACTAACATAACTCGAGATCAAATTCATTGAATGATGGCCTAGTCCGATGGTCAACGGCCAATATCGAATCGGCTTTAATGCCCAGCCGTATAATCCGACTGAGTGTTCATTTCATCTGGTGGAGGAGGAACTCATAAGCCAATTATTTGTTGTAGTTCTCTAGGCCGGTGATCTTTCATTGGGTTTTTCGGTGTTTTTTTGGATCATTGTCCCTTTCTTTTGAAGAGCTTTCATCTGTAGGTGTGCCATAGAGAAGACAGGGAATCAGTCGCTCCACTAGGGTAGAGATCTATAGCGAAATTGGCAGAAGACAAATGCATGCAAAGAAGACAAATGCAGGCAACTCCACGGATGATTGAAAGGCAGCATGCACGTCTCGAGTTTGATTTGTGTCTGATTTCATTGGATTTATTTTTGATGAGAGTTCAGGGAGAGGTCAGAGCGGGGAAGGTAACGAATAAATAACACGTTAAACAGTAAGAGTTTCGTGTGAGTTCGTGTCTCGTGAGGATAATTAGTTCTTTTTCTTGAGTTATAGAGCGGAAAGCAACTTGTGTTCATGTAAGTTTGTGTCTCGCGGGGGGAACATTAGTTCGTTCTCTAATCGAGTTGGTTCAGGCTTTAGATTTGCAAGTCAATCTAAATCATTATCCACACGAGATTCAATCAAGATATTAGAGTTTCGGTATGATATGATGCAAGACAAAAGGAATACTGTGGCCGACGAACGAACAATATCCAAAGTAATAATACCATTGCAATCCTCAAGCTACAGGACTCATTGGAGGAATGGGGGAGAGCAGGCAGATAAGTCGACGGTTGCAGATAATAATATTGAAAGGCTGAAGATATACATCAGAGAAGAAGAACAGGAATCCAGCTTTGGCAGAAGAAACAAAAACAAAACACGAAGAAGAGCCAAACCCTAGCTTGATCTTGGTGTCAAGATGCCATTGGCTGAGCCACTTCACAGGGCCTCGTTGCGTTGTCCGGAATCTTCAGATAAGGAATATCGCGTAATATAATTGTTTGGATAGGCTAAACAAAGGGGAAGAAGATGAAGTGACAGGCGGTTGGGGTGGCGGTGGTGGGGAGATGTCTACGCGTGCTCCATCTCCCCCAACTCGGTCGAATTCCTTCTTGCGAGTGTGTAATGGTCTTGTCAACAAAAGACACTCGGCATTTATCTATTTATGTATTTGACTTATAACATAAATCAAATTTCTTGAAGGATGAGATTATTTGAAGGATAAAGTTTTACGGATGCAAATAAATCTTTGGAAATTTGATTTTGATTGTCGTATGGAGGAATATGACAAAAAAAAATCTTAAAATTTCTGTCTTATAAGTTTAGGGGGATTGAGAGAATAATAGTTTAGGGCTCATATTTATTCAAGAAAGAATCATTTTTAAAATTTTTATTTATTTTCCCAATTCATAAAGCTTTTATTGATTCTTCATATTATTATTATTATTATTATTATTATTATTTTTTTGCATTGAGATACTTTACCTCATATGTCCAAGATATAATTCATCAAAATAAAGATCACTTGGTATTATCTTAAAAAGAGGATGTATAAGAGGCACTAGGTTTAAACATGGGATGATTAAAAAAATTAAATATATTTTTAATTTTTCATCTTAATCTTGTATCATTATTTTATTTGGGTTTTTGTTTTGTTGATTCTCCATATTTTCTTATTAACTTTAGTATTTCGATCTCTACACTTTCAAAATTTATATTGGAATCTTTATACTTATGAAAATAAAATATTAAATTTTGTTTCTCCTCGCACCATCGATTCTGTTATTAGAAATATCACATATGCTCAGCGGTAAACTATATGATATTTTCGTTAATAGAATCGATAACGTGAGGAAAAACAAGATGGAATATTTTATTTTCATAAGTATAGAAATCTTAATGTAACTTTTAAAAATATAAAAATTACAAAGATAATATAATATAATTAGTCCATCTTCCGAACAATGTGTCTTTTGATGAAGTTTATCCTTTTATAAGGACACTAATAACAACAACAAAAGACCTGTAGTTGATGTTAAAGGTAACATTTAGTCTCATTGATTAAGGCATAAACTTATAATATTGTGATGAGCTGAATGCACTCGATGAGGAATGCATAAATGCTGTTGTGACGTAGATTACGTGGTAATCTACTCATCCTCCTACGTGATACTTCTTGTGCATGCATGGGGTCAATATACATCACAATAAGTGTTCTTTAAATGTCGTCATGCACAAGAGTTGGTAGTACGGATGCCTATAAACTTCTCCTAACATGACAACAAATGATTCATAAACATACTCAGAGTGTGCCCATATTTTTATAGTACAAAATATTAATTGATTATTCCTAACCTAAGAAGCTGATGATGTACTCCTACTACTCATTGAGTTCTGGATAAACCGTAAAACCAATTCAACTTGCATCGAGAGGCTTCAAAGATCTGCATCTGAACACTGCTTTCTGACAGCTCCTCTTTCCTTGCCTTTGCAGACACTCCACAGCAACGACTGCCCCACTCACAGAACTCGGAAGAACTCTCTACATTGCCACCATATATATCATCACACATCTTTGCCGACTTCCTTGACCTCAAATGTCCGCAACACTAGCTACCCATTTCTTACTTGCATCAAGCCTCGAGAAAGAAGCTAATCGATCACCTACTTCCGAGAGTCTAAATCTTCATCCTGCCTTCAAAGCTCAATCTGAATGCAACTGTGTTAGCACCACCAAGACTCTATAAAGATGGACTGTATATATAAAGAAGCTAAACAGCTAGTAAGAGCCATCCAACGATTGAAGGGGGTCAACCCAGACAACGTCAACATCGTAACCCTACCATGAACCGTGCTTGCACATGGCGGAGTACCAAACCAATGCACTTGACCTTAGACAACATCCATCCAATGCTTCCTGCGACGACTTCTCCTCCGGTGATCATTCCTTTCACAGTAAAATTAAATGTGTTCTACCTGCAAGCACAGATAACATCATCCATCGTGTTACATACGTAAAATGAATGTACCGATCTCGATGTAATCCTGCAAACTGGTGTCTTACGTATTAGTAGTACATTGTAGGTCAAGTTTGTATGGCATCTGGTATACGTAAGTTAGATGGTCCTGTGCGTGACATAGTGTAACCCCTTTAGAGGTTCTTCCACTTGCTGCATGGGGAATTAAAGATGGAAGAGTTGATCGAGACTGTTACTTATCTGATCCAAAGGGCATCTTGAAGAACTGGAGTAGTGATGTGGAAGATGATGACAAGGTTTCAAATAAGATGGGGCAGTTTGGTGGGGGACTGCATGCATACTTCTTTGACATGCAGCTTATGTGGACTTCAGACAGCAGTGATCAGAAGATAAAGTTCTCAATGATTCTTCTTTCTTCCTATCCTGATTCTGATGGATGGAGAGAGGCAGGTCCTCAATGATTAGGTTTATGTATCTTTTTCCTTCTGTTGAACCATGTATGATATAAGAATATCCAATAATTTGAGAGGATAACATGCTTCAGATGATGTTACGCCGGGATACTACTGCCTACGTTCAAAGGCTAACATAAATCTACTGATACCAGCTACTCAAGCTGATGTGATAAGCAAGACTAGTGTTACACTCTCTGATGATTCATCAAAGAAAAGTGACAGTACCATTATTCAAGCTGAAGAACAACTGAATCAACTTGGGGTTGATGCAGAATTTAGTTCACTGAATGGCATCTCAAATCTTGAGAACACAGACTATGTCGATCAAAGTTTGGTTGAGGTGGATAGCAGCCTCAAAGAACACTCTGCATCTGTGTCTCCACTGCATGAACCACTCATTATATATCCTGAATGTTTCGAGCTGATCGATAACGGGAGAATACTAAGAACCCTCCTTTATTGAGCTGTGAGAAAGATGCTCTCAAGGGATTGAGGAGGAGGGTTGTGGAGTTTGAGAGTAAGGGAGAGGTTCTTCCACTTGGTGGATGGGGAATTAAAGATGTCAGAATTGATAGAGACACTGTTGCTTGTTCGATCCAAAAGGCATCTTGGAAGAACCGTAGTATGATGACAAGGTTTCAAATGAAATGGGGAAGTCTGGTGTGGACTACATGCTTTTGTGACATGTATGTTGCGGAAGTAATTGAAGGAATCGCGGCGTTTTCAAGGTATTACAACTCATTTGGTCTTCACACGGATGTGATCAGAATATAAAGTTGTAAGAGGTTTATGGGCCAATAGAGAGAAGTTTTTTCTTGGATGATCAAGTCTCTTTTTTTCTTCTTTTTTCTAATGAACCATTCATAATATAAGAATATGCAATCATTTGCTAGAATATAATGAGTTAGATACCATGCATATTTAGAAAAATTGATAATGATGGAGAGATATATTGGAAATGAGTCAGACTAATCATCAGATTATCATATATTGAGTTAGAAATCAATTCAATTCAAAAACTTAAACTATTAGATTGCAGGTTAGACTCAAATATAATATCATGTGTTAGACTTAAATATATATCATCTGACTTTTTTGATATTTATCAATATAAGAAGGCTATCCTCTTTGCCCTTTTTCTAGGTTTCTAACATTCTAACATTCTCCTCTTGTAGCTCAATTATCCCCTCTTACTCACAAGGGTAAGTGGTGTCATTAATTTTACGATGATCAGGTTACCACTTATAGTGGGTTTAATTGGAGAAAATATTCTAAGATATGGGTGAAATACGATTTTGACGAAATAATTTTTTTAGACTATTGTCCACATAGTCTAATCATTGACCAGGACCCGACTTTTCCATTGCTAACTATGTTGATACATGTAGAGTCGTGATTAGGATGAATATTTCACCTATCACTTTATTATAATAGAATAATAATAAAAAAAGGTATATTAGAGTTCCTGGATAGACCTCTAATTTAAAAAAAAAAACTAATCTAACATATTGTAACCCTAATAAAAACACAGTCATCGAGTATTAAATAGTTCCAATCCTCATCAATAATAATTAATACTTTTTTCATAAGTTTGAAGGTTTTGTAACTTTATTCTAAATTTGTATTAGAGTTTGAGTGATTCTAAACGAAAATTAAGAAAGTTTTAAGACAAAAAAATTATTATTGACTCTAAAATTTTGATCTATATATTTTGAGAAAACCTGCTATGGTTGTGTTCAATTATTATTGAACAATGACAATAGAAAATGATGATGTATCATCCATCACTTTATTGTTATGCTTAATTATTTTGTCTCTCTAGTTGATACTAGTAGGCACTGGCAGACCGGTCTTTGGTGGACCAAATCCATGGCCCAAACCTTTGTGTTCTAAACAATGTGGGCTCAATAATGGCATTATATATATATATATATATATATATATATATATATATATATAATTTGAGTTTTCTTATTAATGGAGGAATATGATATGGTTCACTAATTAACTACTATAATTAATTAGTTCGGAGATAACCTAAGGCTGTCATAAATTATGCTTGGAGATTAATGCATCTCAAAGAACTTAGGTTAAGTCGTTGGTAAACTCTTCTATAAATAACATGACTCTCTTTATCTGTTTGTAATGTGAGTCAATACTTGGGTGCTACATTTACAATTAGAATAATAGGAACCACACATAAATAATCATTTGTTATTAATTAAGATATTAAATGTATTATTGTACAAGTAATTGGTCTAAGATTTGATTGATATGTGAACATCTTCTTAAGAAAATTATCTTTTTATTTTTAATAAAAATTATAAAACATGAACCTTAAGTAAATAATAATTTAGACCAATAAGATTGGTGAAATGCTGCAATAGCATTATCACAAACAGCCTTAAGGCACAGAAAAACCAAAAAACAAAAAAAACAAAAAAAATTAAATAAAATTTAAAAAAAAAGGCCCTTTGTGTTTAACAGCTCCTTCCCTTCTTGGCCTTCCTATGTGTACCATTTCGAGCTATCCTCTTCCCAACTTCCTTCTCCATGGACTTGAGAGGAACTTAGCATGCATAGACTGGCACAGGCGGCTCAAACGTAGGACGGCGGCCTCGGGAGATTGACGACGTCGCCACAGATCAGCGCCTTTTCCGGCATGTTGTACTCGTCCCTCAAGGATCTCGCCGGCGACAACACGCTGATGTAGAGCTGCTGCCCCAAGTAACGCCTCTCCCAGTGCTCCGACCGCAGGTTCCACATGCCGGCGTTGTCGAACGTCAGCATGATCGCCGACCACGACCGCTGGTACACCTGGATCGTGTGCCGGCTCACCGTGTCGAGAAGGTTGTAGGTTTTCCGGCTCTGCGGCGTCCACTTCCCGTGTCCCATTCTGCAACAACAGCATCAGTTGTGTCTGTGTGTTTGTTTGTGTGTGTTGGGTGGCGCAAGTACTGATCTGTAGCTCACCCGACGGGGAAGAAGGAGTAGCCGTCTAAATGGTAGGCTTGCATGCTCCGCTCGGGGTTCTCGAAGATGATCTCGATGAAGTTCCGGAAGGTGGCGTTCATGACGTTGGGCGCAATCTTGATGGGGGCGGTGGAGGCGGGCGGGTCGTCGCCGATGATGTTGTACTTGAACACCTTGTCGGCGATGCCGAAGTACTCGGCGAGCTTGAGCGGCGTGGCAGTGTCCTGGTGCGACACGGCGTTGAGCGCGTAGCGCCGCTTCCCGTTGACGTGCCCCACCGAGTTGACGAGCTTGATAGTGCGAGTGATGTCGATGCTGCCGTAGTGGTAGGAGCCCTGCGGGTTGGGGCGGGCGGCACTGGCGGTGAGGTTCCACCGGAAGGACCGCCACTGGTTGAACGACCAGGCCCAGCCGACGGGCGCCGCGGGAAGGTCCTGCGACGGCGGAGTGTTGGAGCCGGCGTACCGGATCAGGCCGGACGCCGTCAGCGTGTACTTGGTGAAGCGGGAGGAGGCGACCATGTAGTAGTCCTTGGGCGCCTGGGTAGCCTCGACGAGCGCAGAGAGGCACTGCCCGACGTGGATGTCGAGGGATTCGTACACGTTCTGCATGGTGTGGGAGCCGTCCATCTCGACGAGCTTCATGGAGTGGGACTGCATGCGGAAGTTGAGCGTCACCTTCATGCCGACGTTGCAGATGCGGTAGCGGTAGGTCTTGCCGGCCTCCATGGTGAAGAGCGGGGGATCGTCCTTGCCGGCAGAGTCCTTGCCGGAGCGGCCGTTGATGAGGACGCCAGCGGGGCGACCGATGGTGCGGCCGGAGTCGAGGAGCTTGGCGAGGATCTTGTGGCTCTTGGTGTACCAGTCGCCGATGAGGACGGTGTAGTCGTCGGCGGGGTCAGCGAAGGGGACGGGGATGAGGAGGCGGCTATTGACGCGGAGGCCGCCGAAGCCGCCGGCGGCCCGATGCATGCCCAGGCTGGGGAAGTAGACGAAGCTGCCGATCTGGTCCTTCACCTGGAAGTGGTAGGTGTAGTTTTGACCCGGCGGGACGGGGCAGTTGCTGCCCGCCGTGCCGTCCTGCCACGAGTTCTTCCTCTGCTGGATCCCATTCCTGCCATGCATATATAGGATACAACTGAGAAGAAGAAGAAGAATACGTCACCGACAAAGAAGTAGATATATGTCACATAATCCTTGGATTAGTCACAGTGACAAATTTTATTATATGATGTTAGAGCAGTACTTCACACACAAACACAAAACAAAAAGAACAATTCATGCATCAACACAAAATAAATGCTATCAACCCTCCTCAGTGGTTACATTTTTTCTCCTTTATGATACAAGATGAGGAATATGATGTTGTTCTCTTGTTCCAATATCAACAATATAAGATGTACTATAAGCAATATATTATTGCATCAGAAGAACAGTACATAGTAGTTTACGGGACCTGTATTCTCCGACCTATGTACATACAAATCAAAGCATGAAAAGGAAGTAGGGGACGAACCAGGTGAAGAGGAAGGGCTCATCCAGGTTGTTGAAGACGTTGACGACGATGTTGTTGTTGGTGGTGGAGTTGATATTGGGGCCGGGGAACTCTCCGTTGATGAGAATGGCCTGCTGAGGGATGCCCAGGGGGGAGATGGTGCCGTAGGTGACTTTCCACGTGAAGTAGATGTAGGGATCCTCGGCGCCGACGGCCGTGAGGCCGAGGAACGCGATGAACACCAGGAGCGGCGCCAGCAGCAGAGCCTCCCCCTCCTCCCTTCCTCTCCTCATGCTTCGAGAGAGCAGCGACGACAACCAATTCCGAGTCCTTCGTGGACGATCTGGTGGAGAAGATAACTCGTCTTCGGAACTCCGATGGAAGCCTCGGCGAGGGTGGGATTTATAGAGGCAGCAGCTGAGCGAAGGGCTTCCTGCGAACGCCCGTTCAACGGCTTAGTCTCCTTCACTCGTTCTCCGCGCTTGCCGTGTGGGAGAGGAGGAGGAGCGCGACAAGGGCGGGGAGAGATGGATTAGTGTCTTTCTTTAGGCATCGGTGGATCCGTGTTCTCACCGTGTCTGTACGAGAGAGAGAGAAGAGAGATAAGACAGTTACTGCTGGGTTCGAAATAAAGAGAGTTACAATTGGATAATTAATGAGTTATATGAAGTGCTCAAATCACCGAGTAAATAGATATAAATAATACTTGATTATTTTAGCACTTAACATAACATTAGTTATCCACTGTAATATTAATTAAACAGACATAAATAATAATCTTTATTACGATATTCAGATTAGTGTAGTATTTCGCAAGCAATACGTCTCGATGTACGACGTTATATGATGTTATGAGAATATATATATATATATATATATATATATATATATATATATATATCTTTATTACGATATATATATATACTTAAAAATCATAAACGAATGACTTCTACGGGGAGTTGGGCCGTTGGCGAAGACGACGACCCAAAGACCGCCGTCGCAGCCGGCGGACTGCGAAGGAGGGCAAGCATTCGCCGGTCTCCGAGGAGCCTGACGCCCTCCGCCGAGTGAAACGACCAGCCTCGAACTGGAGCCCATGCCCTTATCATCGACGCCCTCCTCACCCAATCCCTTATCTTCTTCTGCTGCTGCTTGGTGTGCTTTAAATTTTATGTTGTTTGTGTTACTTTCACTAAAATGGCATCTTTCATGATAGCTTCTACCTATAGAATAACTAATTGGGTTCCGTTCAGATATTTTAGCCAATAGACTAAGTCCACGGAACGATTACTCAGAGACTCAGAGATGTCGATGGGAGGAAATCTTCTGAGATCTCATCGTAGATCCTCTGCTGACACGTATAGATCTCTAGGGGTTGAGGGTGTGTTAGAGCGTCATAACGTTGACACGTATAGACGCACCTCTCCGTTGAGGGATTCAGTTATTCTCCTCTCCCCAAAACCCTCTCCCCAAATCCATATCTCCCCAAATCCATCAATCTGTGGGTCCTGTGAAAGGATAGGAAGAGAGGAGAAAGGGCACTTCTTCAGATATTGGATTAAAGACGATCGGATTAAAGACGGTCGGATTAAAGACGGTCGGATTAAAGACGGTCGGATTAAAGACGGTCGGATTAAAGACGGTGCTTGCAGTTATTTTGGATTAAAGACGGTGCTAAGCTTAGCAAATCAACGGGATTTCTGAACATATGACATCAAAAGGTACGCATCGTATAATTAGATCTATGCATTGATTTCAATCCTGGCATATAGGTTATTTCCGCATTATTGACATAGCATAATTACAGATCTTTATGCTTTCAATTGGTATCAGAGCATTGAAAACATAAGGATCTGTAATTATGCTATGTCAATAATGCGGAAATAACCTATATGCCAGGATTGAAATCAATGCATAGATCTAATTATACGATGCGTACCTTTTGATGTCATATGTTCAGAAATCCCGTTGATCTGCTAAGCACCGTCTTTAATCCAAAATATAGGTTATTTCCGCATTATTGACATAGCATAATTACAGATATTTATGCTTTCACTTTTACCTGCTAACCCTTAGAACATTGCAAGAGTGTGCTTGTTGGGTGGTTAGTATGTTGTGCTCTACTATCTATATATGCATCTTCTTTGTCAAGCACACACTCGTGTTTCTATTTGTGAATTGACATTTAGCGACGTCGAGTCCTTTCTTTTCTCACGATCGTCACTGTTTTTGTTTTTGTCTTTCGTCCATCTTGAATTCCTTATCTTTTATGTTATTTATGCTTTTCCTTATACCGCCTCAAATTTCCTCTTTTGAGGTTGCAATTGCTATAGTTGGTGGAAATCTTGGGAAACTTCATTGGAGAATTTGTTGAAATTACCGAAATGAATCATCAACTTTATTTGAACTAGTAAATCTTTTCTTGTTCGTAGCCAAGATATAGATAAAGAAGAGAACTTGCTATTCAGGCTCACGTATTCAAGCAAATATAGGGCAATGAAGCAAGAGAACACAGTCCGTGGTGTAAGTCTTTCATCACCTGAGAAATTTGCTTTCGATGATATTTCAACAATCCTACATTTCTTCAGAGAATATATACTGTCCAAATACAAAAGTATAAGATAATTGAAACACCGATCCTTTGTTATTTGGGCTCGGGTTTTGCTGAGAATGAGTATCCACCACTGTATTCGAAGGCATTACTGTTAACATCCTTTCTAGAAAGAGAAATGTAAGGATGGTGAGGAACACCTTTTGCAGTTCCAAAATCTGTAGCAGATGAAGATGCTGAATGTGAGTTTGTACTTAGATCATCAGCATGCAACATCATCTCGATTTCCTTCACGATATCGCTCATTGTTGGGCGGTCTCCAGCTGATTCTTCTAAACACCTCAAGGCCAACTCTGTGAACTTCTTGAAAGCTATGAGATGGATTGAATTCTGAATTACAGGATCCATTAACTCCTTTAAACCATATAGTTCCTCATCATTTGCATTTATTATCATCTTCACCTCACGAACAATGTACTTCCCCTTCTCAATTGGTTGCCTAGCAGTTATGAGCTCTAGCATCACCACTCCAAAGCTATAGACATCGCTTTTGTCTGTGAGCTGCTGTGTCATGTAGTATTCAGGATCAAGATAGCCCTGTAAAGATGAGCACAAGCTTTTATATAACAGTAGTGTTATGCTTCATGATATCTTGGAACTATAATCAGTGAATATTTTTTGCAGAGTAGATGAGTTACAGTCTCAAATTAAGAAATTGCTTTTTTATGACCAACTAAATTTTACTAGTAGTGATTCTCTAGGAAGTCATGATAAAAGAATATATGCTGGTGCATGGAAGCAATTCTCAGGCAGGTGGATAGAATAACTACTAACCAATGTTCCTTTTACTTGAGTTGAAACATGTCCCTTTTCATTGTCTGATGCTAACTTTGAGAGGCCAAAATCTGCAACTTTTGCATTTAAATTTTCATCCAGTAGGATGTTACTTGACTTAACATCCCTGTGAATAATTGGAGGATCAGCAAGTTCATGAAGATAAGCTAATCCTCTTGCTGAACCCAGTGCAATTCGAAGTCTCCTCCTCCAGTCTAGTAGTACCCCATTCTTTCCTGAGGTTGATGTTGTAGCAAGAAGGTTATAACAGAAAGAGCAGAGGGAATTTTTGGGGTACGGTTGAACATACCCGAGAGGCTTTCTCTTAGTGTTCCATTTGGTACAAATTCATATACCAGCATCTGCTCCCCTTGATCAAAGCAAAAACCTACTAGCCCTACCAAGTTTTTGTGATGAACCCTGGACAGCAACTCAATCTCTGTCTTGAATTCAAGTCCACCTTGCATTGATCCTTGCTGTGCTCTCTTGATTGCAACCGCTTGTCCTCCCGGAAGCATTCCTCTGTAGACCTGAGTAGATAGGTAAAAATGTCATCTGCATATGTCCTGTAATTAGAGAAGTTTGACATAGGATAGCCAATATGTTACCTTTCCATACCCTCCAGATCCAATTTCATTAGATACTGCAAAGTTATTGGTGCATTGTTTCAGTTCATCATAAGAAAACCATCGTGCTCCCTTCAGTTGTGGTGCATCACCACTTTCATCACCACTGCGTGCCCATGATGCTGAAATTACAAGATGAGTTGTAAATGATAGATGCTTTCCTGGTACTTTTCTTGGATGCAGACTGAAGCACTACCGACAGTCTCGGTTTAGCTAGTTTATTCAGTTATATTATATTTCTTGTATGTTTGTCTTAGAATCTAGCATGTATTCCTAGCCATGTATCAAAACTGATGATGGCACTTTCAGCATCCCCTTGTATCTGCAGAGTGCTTTTTATTTTGACAACTGGAATAAGGAACACTTACCAAAAGGTCTGCTTAGTTGAATGGCCCTTTGAGCATGTTTCCTTTGTCTCAAGGCATAGATTACTACAAGAAGAAGTCCAATAATCAGAAGGGCACAACCAACTGCTATTCCAATGATCAAGCCAATACTCAGTGCTGATTTTACTTCAGTGCCTAGAAATGACTTCTTTGGGTTAGTCTCGGCGATGATCTTGAATTATATATGTACACAAAGGATTGAAAGGTCACCTGGGAAAGGATATGGGGATGCAATGAAGTAGTAAGGTCCAAAAATTGGTGGAGGCTTGTAAGTTTGATTGCTCAAATCAAACCCAATCTGCAAAATTTCAGACCTGTTGAAGTACATTCCGCTGGGTGGGAAAAGTTTAACTTGGACCTGCAGATAAGAGTCACTGTTTATGAAGGGATTCTGAAGAAACACTGATCCAGGAGGAAGGCCAAGTTTTGTCCACAGGCTGCTTTCCAGTGATTGGAACAGTGTGTTGTTTGTCACATCTCGGAAACGAGGTGCCCTGAAGAACATCACTCCCTCAAATGGGTAGGCACAGCTGCAACTCTGAGGGCTGAGACTCTGGTCTTGGGGACACAAGTTTTCTACACAATTGGCAAGGCTGGTTGAGTAAGGTACTGCTGGCTTTTGTTGAAGACTACAAAAGTTCGTATTGGAGAGAGAATTGCACACAGGATTTCCTACGAGTCTGCAGTCAGTGATGGATTTAGGAAATGTTGCATAAACAGGTATGGTGAATGAAATGCACTGTAACTAAAATGACAAATATCACATTAGAGTTTTATTGTAGTTGGCTGTCAGTTTGACTCCGGTAAGATGATTATTTTTGAAATTCACAATTTGTAATTGCTGGCTGATGCTATCACCCATGTCAAGGGTACCATTGAATTCATTGTCATCAAGTATCCTGTGAAAAGTTGACAATAATAGTTATGTCAGACTGAGTGAGAATTTCCTTTTCTTTTTTGTATGGATTCCTTCTTTCTCTGGTTCGTGATTTTTCATGACACTTACACTTGCTGTAATTGAGGAAAGCCGAACAGCTTTTGTGGTACTTCTCCATAAAGTCCTCCAGATTCTATCACTCTGGATAACAGGCAGCAAGGAAGCTTTGGTGAAATTGCAAACTTGTTGACTAAATTACTTGCTTCATAGCGACAATGGGTACCCATTGAACTTACAGAGCTGTCAGAGATTGTAGCTCCGAGAACCAAGCGGGGCTCTCTGAGGGATCAAATGTGTTATTGCTTAAATCTCTGAAGATCATGTCAATGTCTTGCCATTTACAGCTTGTTCAGGTAATAAAACAAAAATAGATTTGCAAGAAAGCATTTGCAGAAGTTGGATGAGCTCTTACACATAGTTGAGGTTATCTATCCCAGTCAGATTTGGCATTGGACCAGTTAACTTGTTATTTGCTAGGTTTCTGAAAGAGATGAAAGCAGGGAGTAGGTGCAACTATTTTATAAGAGTGCTGCATGTGAAGACTACACGATATGATGTATCTTACAGTTCGTTGATGCGCGTGAGATTGTTAATATTGGAAGGAACTGTGCCACCTAGAGCATTCCTGTCCAATCGACTGTCAAAAAACGAAGAAATTAGTTACTGAAGCAGAGCATTGAAAATTTTTGTCTGGTTGGTGGGCACTTACAGAACCTCAAGTGTTTGAACTAGTCCTATGGAAGCTGGAATTTCTCCAGTAAATTTGTTCCCATCGAAAAGCCTGCCCGTGTAGAATGATCAGGAGTCATGGTAGATGTGGAGTTACCAGATTTAGCAGAAGTAATGCAAGATGGGAAAACAGCAGCTTACACATGTAGCAATGTCATGTCAGAACTAAAAAGATATTCAGGGATGGAACCTGATAATTGATTCTTATTGAAGTGGCTGTTC
Organism: Musa acuminata AAA Group; assembly: GCF_036884655.1. NCBI lineage: Eukaryota > Viridiplantae > Streptophyta > Magnoliopsida > Zingiberales > Musaceae > Musa > Musa acuminata. The sequence continues at coordinate 12,644,901 of NC_088357.1, read as the reverse complement.
AGTGCAGGATGCAGACGAATCATTCATTAGAAAGCAAATAATACAAAATTTCATCTGTCAATTCATTTAATCTGCAATACTAAATCTAATTTTGACTTATTTTTGTACTTTTTAGAAATATGACTTACAAATGCTTTGTGTGGACAAGCTGGTCCAAGCCTGGTGATGTTTTGGTAGAGATTGGAAGAGACCCACTCAACTGATTGTCTGCAACATCAAACCAGTAAAGATTGGAAAGCTTACCCAGGGAAGCTGGGATGCTACCAGTGAACTGGTTTGAGTTAAGAGCCCTGGTGAGAAGATAAAACTATCAGTGGTGAGAATTCAGATGCTTTATGGATGTGTTAAATTTTCTAGCTTGAAGACTCTGCGTTCTAAAGGTGAACTGATTTGTGATTATTGAAATCAATCCTTACAAATATGAGAGGTTTACTAGAGATCCTAGTTCATCTGGGATGTTCCCACTGAAGCTGCACCCTGCCAAGATCCTGCGAAGTGGTGCATAATGTAGAGCAGTTCAGAAGCATTACATGATGAATACCTGAGAATCTTTTGAAGCAAATGGGTGATTGTCGCGACAAGACTTCTGCCTTACAGGGTGGTAATCTTCCTCAGGTTCGCAATATTTGGAGGGAGTGGACCACCGAGCTCACTATTATAGGATAGATCCCTGCAAAAGCTATTTGTAAGTTCCTTCTTTATATTTCTCAGATCATATCTTGCTGCTTTAGTTTGTAAATCATAACTTTGACTGTTATATCAGTATGTGCTTAGTAAATGTGGAATCTAATAGATAATGAATTTTTTTGGTTAATAACATAGTACAGACGCTGTTTAGAACCTTAATGGAATGCATGCTTGATCTAGTAGATGCTTGATTGAAGAGGCCAATTATGAATTGTTATGAACCCTTACTGGTTATCTACCTGGAATCAGGCAAACTGCTCAAAGAACCAATACTTGAGTTTGAAAGTGAACTTACAAGGTCTTCAGTTCACCAAGCTGCCCGATGTCACCACTCAGTGTACCTTTGATGCCCATGGTTGACAGTCTCCTGAAATATGCAGAAGTCAAGTAGAGAATTAAGATAACAAAAACCAAAAAACAAGTTCAAAGAGGGGTTCTTTAGTGCTCATGTTTGACAGTCTCCTGAAATCATGTGGAGAATTGTGATAATTGAAACAAAAGATTGTTCAGAAGAGAGGCTTACAGGACTGTCACTCTGGAATTGCTGCAACCTATTCCTTCCCATGGTGTTCCACAAGGATCATCCGACTTTCCCCAGTTTGGAGGTGTGTTCTGCCACTGACTCATCAATGAACGCAGAGCAGCAGCTGAAAGTCGTAGCAGAATAGCTTCTTAAGTCAAAAGGTACAAACATAAGACATCTGCTAAGCATACAAGAAATCTTTAATCAGATCCAATAGTCAAGTGTCTGATCCTTGCTGAGAATTGTTCCTTGAATTTTCTGTTAGAAGCTCTATAAGTATTTGTGACCAAGAAGGCAAGAACTATTGGAGCATGCAAAATACTACATGCAATGGTGAGTTTTTCCTGCTCACTAGAAACATGAAGTTGGAATTTTTTTTTTGGTGAGTTGAGAAGATCCTTTGTTCTTGCAGACAGGTTTGCGAAACAGAATAGCAATAACAAAGCTCAGCACTCTCAGGGGAACACTAAAACTACTACAGATGTTAGCCCAAGAAGAATGGATCTCCCTCTTCTCTGCATTCTGTTTTCCTGATCCTAGAAAGAGGAGAGATAAACACAAGGAGTACATACCATCTTGGGGATTTGTGCTTCCTGAACTGGATCCTAAACTGACAAGGAAAACAGATAGGGTGAAGATGAGGGTTCCCATCTCAGTCTGGCCTAGTATAGATGAAACTCCACCTCTTGCCAGACACAGTGATCAGCTCAGCCTGGTATTAGAAGCCATATTTTCTTGAAGTTAGTCTGCACAGGAGCCAACAACTGACTTGCCTGCCATGATTCTCCTCATCATAAGATCTTGAAGCTGGCAAAAGATCCTTTTGCCAAAAGCTGTGCCTTCTCTTCAAAGTCAGTCAACCTTGGATGACCTCGTGAAACCATTGATTCCAGAATGTCCATTGCAAGAGGTAAGATGGCATTCTTTTGGCTTCAAGTGGTGTTAATGGAAAGAGTTGTTGTGTGGTTTGTGGACCCTCGCCATGCCTTCTCTTCTACTCTTCTTAGCACTCAGTTATGTTCCCACCAACTTTCTGAACTCACTAGTTATAACCATGCATGTGTATTGTGTATGATCTAAAAAGTGAGATGGTTTCATTCTTTGCAGGTAAGCAACTTATCATGTGCAAAACACAATCATTTGTTGGATGTAGAGGAGGACGAGCTCAATTGTCACAGCATTATCGGGGCCCTAGTTGGTGTTCTTTTTGACAACCGTAAGGACTCAGTCACTGGCAACCTTGGCGGATGGTAGAACTCATAATTATCATTTTGTGCATTTTGTTCTTTCCATATAACTCGTAATTATCATTAGGCAATCTCAGCTACGAGGACATCACACAATCAGCTGTGATGATGAGAGAGGCTACTCTTAGGCATAATCTTGGCTCAAATATAACCAGGAGACATAAACTCCCCTGGTCTTCTAAGAGAGGCAACAAGGCTCAAGCTTTGCTTCTACTCAGGCTGACTGATAGCAGTGGAAGTGACCTGAAGTTGCAGTTGTCACATATCCCAAGTCTTGGATGGGCAAGGGTGCTTCTGCTGTTAGATTGCATGAACAGAGACAAAGCCAACCACAGTGGAGGGCGCTTGAGAAAGGAAGGGGTACAATTTTGAAATCTCAAACTCAGACAAAGAAAAAGAGGATCAAACAAAACACAGTCATATGAAAGACCATTAGTGGAAAGTAATTAGGATGTCAAAAACAAGATAACACTTGTGATAGTATATATATATATATTCTTTTCTTTGAATTTGGGACTTTGCTTTGAGTTTAATTTAAGATTTTTATATTTAGATATTAAAGATTAACTAACTTTATAGAGAAGACACTACCGAGAATGGTGCTTTAGCTTAGAATGTAAAGAATGTATCATTGATTTGTACAGCAAACACTAAAGATTTGGATTGGTGACATTATGACAAACTTCTTGGACAAGTCTACTAACGAGATATTATGTTTGTATGGGGGTGTTCAGCAATTGGTAGAGAGAGAAGTGCATCTTTTGTGGTGTTTAAGCAGCAAAAGGTGGAGTAATACAATTCTCGAACATGGTTCTGCAGAGGAGGTGTTTCCCTTGCATGGCCCCCACACAGCTCAGTGGTGGCCCTCTCAACCTCATCAGCTTTGGGAGAGGAGATGAATGTGGGCATGTCTGCTGCACACTGCCCCCTTGAATTCAATACTGGTATGATGTTGCCATGAATCCAAATGCATGAAGGTATCATTGTATGAAATTGATGTAAAGATAAGGCTCGACAATTCATTCAATTGCCTCAATAAATAACTCAATTTAAAAGTCATGTATTTGTTCTCTAAATTTAAGACTAGCTATTTTTGTATCTATCTTGCTTATAGTTATTGTCTATCAATTGACAATCATTCGAGTGTTAAAAAGTAGGAAGAAATTTTAGTTGACATCACTAAACTTTACCATTTGTGTGCTGTCAAAGCTTTTATCAGTTAAGTTAGTTAACATTTTCGAAAAAAATAATATATATATATTTAGTTTAAACTTATTTCTAGCAGTCATTGTTGCAAGTGGGTTTATCTAAAATTTTTTGACGCTCTATCATAATTTGTAGGGGAAGTTTGCTATTTTGAAACTCAATTAGGACTGAAATAAAATTTCAACAACCGCTCTGTAGTCATATTCATAGTTAAATTTAAAAACATTTAATTCATATTTATAATTTTTTTTTAAAATTTGTATATCTATTTCTATTTTGCTTGTGTCATTAATATCCTAAAATAAAAAAATAAAGTAAAAAAAGGTTTAGCCATTACAAATGCAATTTGTATCCAAGTATGAGTGAATTGAATCAGATGATGAGGTGATGAATAGGTGAAGCCTCACTTGGATTGAAACCTTACCTAATTTATATGAAAAGAAATATATATATATATATATTACAAAAATGATATAAGGTATATAATAATCATTGAACATTAACACACATAAAAACACTAAATATAATAATAAAATGATAGTAATATAATATGATATATTATTAACATATAATTGAAGGCATAAGATACATAATAATCATAGAATATTAACGTATATAATGACATTATAATATAAATCACAAGAAGAGTTTGTTAACGTCCGTACCATTTACAACTACTGGTCTCTTAAACATCCAAAAACCATAATTAAGAGAGCAAGTATTGGCTACTTCGACTGGAAAACATGTGCTCGCCGCTCACATCCGTGCTCACGAGAATCTCATCATGAGGATGCACAGAAATTGAGGTTGAGTCAGTGTTCGGCTCGTCTTTCCCCAACATGATCTCAATTTCCTTCACGATGTCGTTCATCGTCGGGCGATGGACGGACGACTCTTCGAGGCACTGCAAAGCCAACTCTGTGAACCTTCGGAATCCATCAAGGTTTCTTGTGTTCAGTAACGATGGGTCGATCATGTTCTTCAGGCCGTAGTATTCGTTATCGTCCTCGTCGACTGCTATCTTCGCTTCCCGAACGATGTATTTGCCCTTCGCTATCGGTGGCATCGCAGTTATCAGCTCCAGCATTACGACTCCAAGACTGTACACGTCGCTCTTTGCAGTGAATTGTTGGGTCATGAAGTACTCGGGATCAAGATAGCCCTGCAATGATCATCACAAAGAAGAAGAAGAAGAAGAAGAAGAAGAAGAAGAAGAAGAAGAAGAAAAGACAGTCGTTAAGTACATGTACTTGTTGACGTTGATGAAAATTCAGAGCAAATTAGTGTAAGAGTACCGGTGTGCCCTTGACATCGAGCGAGAAATGGCCTTCTTCGCTGTCCAAAACGAAGGTGGAGAGGCCAAAATCTGATACTTTAGCCGTCAAGTGATCATCCAAAAGGATGTTGGTGGCCTTCACATCCCTATGGATTATGGGCGGATTGGCGTGTTCATGGAGATAAGCCAACCCTCTCGCTGAATCCAACGCGATCTTCACTCTCCTCCTCCAGTCCAATGCCACACTCCTCCTCCCTGCATTCATCGGTGAGTAGAAGACGATGCCATGAGCAGGAAGAGCTCCGTTGAGAGCGCGTGCGTACCTGAGAGGCAGTCCCTCAAGGTCCCATTGGTGATGTACTCGTAGACCAGCATCCGCTCCCCTTTGTCGAAGCAGAAGCCGACGAGGTCCACCAGGTTCCTGTGATGCACCCTGGAGAGCAGCTCGATCTCCGTCTTGAACTCTTCTCCTCCTTGCTTGGAGCCCTTCGTCGACCTCTTGATGGCAACCATCTGCCCGTCCGGAAGCAGTCCTCTGTAGACCTGCGCACGGGCAATACGACAAACGGTTGGAGTGCTGCATCCAGTGAATCTGATGTTGCGGACGTCCTTACCTTGCCGTATCCCCCTGATCCGATTTCGTTGGCTTTCGAGAATCCATCCGTGCATTTCCTTAGTTCGTCGAAGGAGAAGAATCTCGCTCCCTTCGGCTGCGGCGCACCGCCAGCTTCCTTGCCACTTGATCCCCAGGATGCTGATACAAGGAGAAGAGACCGTCAGCAAACGTCTCACGGGAGGAATGATGTGTTCTCATGGAGTAGATTACCGAAAGGATTGCTTCGGTACAAGGCTCGTTTAGCTCGTTTCTTCTGCCACAGTGCGTAGGTTCCAAGCCCAGCAATGATGAGCACCGCAGCAGCACTTCCAACTGCTACTCCAACAATCCATCCTCGTGTCCCTGAGAGTCATGGAAGAAGAAGAAGAAGAACAACAACAACAACATCAGCAAATGGATCGCTAAGTTTCCTACAAGACTAAGAATTCAGATCAGATACCTCCGTTTCTGAATTCGTATCGGTTAGGATTGAAATAGCATGGTCCATACTTTTCTGGAATCAAGAGGCTTTGGGTATTTAGATCTAACCAGAGCAATATGTCCTGCCTGGTGAAGGACTCTGCAGTTGGATGGCATAAGTCAAGCTGCACTCGGAGATAAGCATTGTCATCGAAGTTGGAATCGCGAATAACAAATGTAACTGGAGTGCCTTCAAGTTTTTCTGTAACCCTCTTCTTCAGAGCTTCAAGATTATTATCGCTTATGTAGCCAAAGAAAGGTGCTCTGCAAATGATTGGCCCTTCATATGGCTGCAGGCAGGGGACACTGTTGGAGGCATTGGATTGTGCGTCTTGCACCTGACCTTGGCAGTATTGTGTGTGTTTTAGCTGAACATTGCTGCAAACTGGATTCCCCTCGAGTCTGCATCAGGTTTGGAACAGGTAAATACCAGATTAGCAAGGGGCTTGGGAATGGAAGATTTAACTTCTAATTTTCGATACCCACATTAGAGTATCATTGTAGTAGGAAGAGAGGGTGACCGAGGTAAGAAGATTATTCTGAAAATTCAGGGTCTTAAGTCCCTGAGTGATGTTGCTGCTCATATTGAGGGTACCACTGAATGCATTATTGCTGAGCCTCCTGCCAAATAATCAGGACAAAGAAGAAGTTGCAACAAGATGAGATTATTCAGCTGGATTCTCAAAAGATCGATCTATCTATCTATCTTGTCGCAAAATTCTTACACTTCCTGCAGGTTAGACAGGCTAAACAGATCTTGTGGCACTTCCCCTTGCAATCCTCCAGACTCTATGATTCTGATACCACCAAGCAAGAGTCAGTCTTTTGGTTGAAACTTCTATTTGATAAATGAATCACACAATTCAAGAATTTAAAGTGGGTGCCTGTTGAACTCACAGTGTTGTGAGATTATGTAAATCCGAGAACCAGTTTGGAGCTTCTGAAGGATCAAAGGAATTGTTGCTCAAGTCCCTGCAAATGACATCATCCATTCATGGGTCATCGAGTTCTACTTCTTACTACGTGCATTACTAGGTACGCGATTCTTACAGATAGTTGAGTACATGCATTCCTGTCAGATTTGGCATCGGTCCACTTAGTTTGTTGTTTGCTAAGTTTCTGAAAGTGATGAACAATAGCAAATAAAGTGGAATTAACCATGATGACCAAGTGTTTAGTACTACTGGTTTCATCAGCCACTTACAGTACATCAAGGTTCGTAAGGTTGTTGATGCTTGATGGAACTGATCCACTTAGAGAATTATTGTCCAGACGACTGATAAAGAGTAAATAATGTCAGATACAAATGAATCTAAAATAAACAGGTTAATGTGGTTAGCAAACACTCACAGGACTTTTAGTGATTGAACAAGTCCTATCGACTCTGGAATTCCCCCAATGAGATTGTTGTTGTCAAGGAGTCTGAACACAGACAATTGTTAGGAAGCAGAAGACACTTAGTGCTAATACAAAAGCAAGAAGATATCAGTGACGTTGCTGCTTACATATGTATGACCTTCATATTGGAGCTGAACAGATTGCTTGGGATCGAGTCTGATAAATGATTCTTGTTCAAATGGCTGTTAAACACATAGTAGAGAAGTTGATTATTAGTATTAATATGTTCATCTGTATGCAGAATTCATTTAGGATTGAAGAGTCTCACAAGTGTTGAGTGTTGACGAGCTGATCTAATCCTGATCCCTCACTTGCTGAAGTTGGGAGAGTTCCAGTTAGTTGATTGTCTGCCAGATCCAGATAGTCAAGGTTGGAGAGGCTACCAAGAGAAGCAGGAATTCTGCCACTGAACTGGTTTGAATTCAGAGCTCTGGTGCGTTCATCAAAGAGAGAAGAGTTAAAGAGTCTAATGCCATGAACAATTCATACGTCATAGAAAGATTGGTGCTTTGAGATCATTACAAGATTTTGAGCGACGAAAGATTGCCTATCTCATTTGGGATGGTACCATTGAATCCACAATCAAGTAACCTCCTATTAGATCATGAAGAGAACATCAAGTTATGTCGATTACATGATTGCTTCACATGTGTCAAGCTATTTTGATGCCTTACAAGGTATGGAGCTGCTTCAACATCCCAATGCTTGATGGAATAGTACCACGAAGATTTTGGTTGTGGGAGAGATCCCTGCATTTACACATGTTGAGATCAAAGTTCATTCTGGTTGAGATTATAATGTGTGACTCTATATATCTTCAGATTATTATGTGTAAGAAACCTGGACATATATCATGATTGATGAATATTCTGCTGAGTTATAAATAAACTACTTACAGAACTTCCAGATTGGCGAGGTTCCCTATTTCACTGCTTAAAGTCCCTTCAAGCCCCATGGTGAATAGCTTTCTGTAAGCAACAGAATTAGTCTTGGGAACAATTCAAAGCACTCAGTTGTCTCAAGGGAACAACTCACATTTCCGTCACCCGCGAATTGCTGCAGTTTACTCCTTCCCATGGCTCGCCAGATTCACCGCAGGGGTCGCCGGCATTCCTCCAGCTGGGAGGTGTGTTCTTCCATTGGCTAGATAGAGACTTGAGAGCAGACACTGTAAGTTTTGTTGATCTTATTAGCCTTTACATGCAGATTACTACATGAACTGCATCATCCTTTCTACTAATCTTCCAGTTTAAATGATCAACAAAAGAAAAAATTACTCTACTCTTTCATAAACAAAGCGTGAAACATTGATCGATCTTCCTTGACTACGGTGCAAGCCAATGAAGACTAACATCACAATAAATATGACAAACATGAACACCAAGCAAAATATAGTTAGGCAAGAAACTAATTCAGATTGCAGTTTCAAGTAAGAAAGGAGGAATTACCATCTGCTGGATCTGTTTTACTTGAGCCTTGATGAAGACCAGCAATGATGATGAACAGAAGAAGGAACCCCTTCATCAGCAGCATGGTTAACACAGGAGATGACTGCCAACATGCCATAATTCTGATTGATCACGGTTGAATTCCAGGAATCTCTAAGAGGGTTTGTGCCAGAACTCATACCTTCTTCTGAAGCTTATTAGTTGAGGATTAAGGAGATGATGATCTTTGCTCTTCCTTCATTTTGATGGGCGAGGAGGAAAGGAGATGACTTATATAAACAATGCAATGAAGAATGATAAAAATAGTAACCTTATGACAATTCTACCACTTAGAATTGGTAACCAAGGTCAATTTTCTTTTGTCTGACCAGTCTACAAGGATAAAGAGTTTTGAAATAGGATGCTGATGGTTCTTCTTCCTCGAGCTTAGTTGGTGAGAAGGGTTCACAAATATGCAACTTAGAATTGGAGACCAAGACAAGCTGCTCACGTCTGACTAGGCTACGAGGATATCAAAAGTTTTCTTAGTTCAGAAGCTTTTATGGTTTGACATTTCTATGGTTCCATTTGATCAACTCGTGCATCTTTTTTGGACTAGAGCTTGATAAGATACCTGGGAACCACATCCGTGCAAGGAGATTGTGGTATGACCAGGAATAATACACGGTGAAATGAAGCTTTCTAAGGAGTGGAGGTAAAGCTTCCAGGAAGCAACCTGGTAGTTTGATCAAGCTTGAAATCTTGACTTGGCGTGAAGTACGGACCAACTGGTATGTACTGATTTGAGGAATATGGTCCAGTATCATCCGTATCTAATATTTTAATATTTTATTTATTTTTAGTATATTGATATCATAGCCTTATGGTAGATTACCAAAATTAATAGTGCATCACTGATCATGACTATGAACTGCACTATGCTTTATCTAAAGATTTCATTCATCACATGGTGAAGTGCATCGATTTGCCAGTTGATACGACTGAAAGCATTTTAATGCTGCATGCAAGTTGGAGTGGTAACTTCATGGATCTGTGACTGAATTTTTTGTTGCAGGTATTGTGGGAGTCGACATCGTTTGTGCCTGCACAAGATATGAACATGCACCGTCACATCAATGAGACGGAGAACCGTATGTGGGTTTCAGATGATCCATTTCTTGTTCGAGATCGCGTCATTGCGTACCGTATATCTGCCACGCACTTCGGATGAACAGGTCAGAAACGATAAGTTTAAAGCAGGATTAAGTCGACGATGATGGGATGGAGGAGTCAGGGATCTTCAATAACTGGCCAGCTTTAAGTATCTGCTGAGGTCATGTTTCTCAAAGTCAAATGTAATAGTCAGAGATTTTAATTGAAATGATGTAATCCATGTACAGAGAAACAATGACTATTCCTTGCACGATATTGAATGCAGATAGCTGCAGCATTAATTAGAATGACTTTTCTGCAAATACTGTCAATGTTTTACCCCCCCTGCAAGAGTGCAAACACTCGTAAGAAATTATCTGTTTTAAATAAATCTACACAATTTTATCTTTTCGAGATAAGCCGCATACGAGAATAAGGATAATAGTAGAGGCTTATAAGTATTTGGTTCCTTTAGTGAAAATGATTAAGATAAACTTTGTGTTCAGTCCAAATTCTACGATATCATACGGATTTGCTTCGCAACTTCATGGATTTAGCTCACAAATCTGTGCATCTCAAAAGTCAGACCTGCAAACCTCTTGAAAGCATCACTTTTTCACAGTCGATTTGTTCGTCCAGAAATAATCATAATCAAGATCACCCTGTGAAATTTGACACCAAGATAACAAGTTATCAAAATGCCCAAGTAACAAATTGCCATGTAAAATAGTTGATGAGATTGGAACTAGTTTCTTGTACAAACAATTACAAAGAAAAAAGCAATTGACAAAATAGCATCTCCCAAAAATGTTTAAGGAGCCGAATCATGCGTGATGATGACCGGCAGTGAGTACTAATTTTGTCACCAACTTTTTGAGAGACTATAATCTGCAACTTTTGCATTTAAATTATGATCCAAAAGCATATTGGCCAACCTGATATCCCTGTAAATTACCGGAGGATTAGCATATTTACCTCGAGACTTTGCTATCTGATGAGGACAATAATGGCGATAAGACTCGGGTTGACGTCAACTGTCCCAGATGACGCCTCGCGCCTCTGTTAACCTGACAGCACCTGGTCAACACGGATCGAAATGCCGACTGAGGCACATTAACATCCTGCTCAGGTTCGGTCCTTCATGCTACGCCAACGTCGATGTCAGACGTTATCAGGAGTACGATCCTGCTCCCTGCAAGCTGGCACATCAGACAACGGTAACCTTCACTATAAAAACCCTCGCGCTCCGAGGAAAAGGAGGAGGAGACAACAAAAACCCCCTATGACTATTCACTAACTTGATCGTCGGAGGGGTCGGGCCGAGCTCTTTCGACCCGACCTGTGTGTAGGTACGAAGGCGGAGCGCCTCTCCCGGACGCCCAAAAGGGGAGCCTCCACCCGGAAAAGACGGCAGACTCATCCCCGATTGCGCCTAGCGAAGTCAGCCACCCCAGTGGCCTCCCGGGTTCCCCAGGAAGATCCCCGCTCATTCGAACCTGAACCAAGCCGCGTCAGTCCCGAGACCACGACTTAAAGGTGTTGACACAAACACTATAAAACATCAAAGTCTTTACCCTTAGTAAGTATATTATCAGCATATCAACGTTGTAAGTGTAAAAATTTATCGTATTAGATTTGTAACCCTCATTTGGTGAGTGAAAATACACTAATTTCGTTTGAGTCAGATGTCATATAGGAATTATGAAACTGAAAATAATAAAAAATAATAATTTTCATTTTTGCAAGTATCGATGAAGTTAAATAGTTATAGTATCTTTTGTTCTAAGCTAAAAGAGAGATCTCTATCTTTCTATCCTGCTTGCGTACCTGTTTGACTCAAGGAAAGATGCATCTATAATTTGTCCTTTCCCAAATGACATCAAAGGTCAAGCAAGTAAATCACACAAACTTACATGAAAAGGCCTCGAGATTTCTTTTTATAGTATTCCCACCAAGGTTTAGATGGCTAAGAAAAAAATTTATGCTGAACAAGAAACAATCTATTAAGCATCAACATTTATTGGGAAAAATATTAATCTTTGATATGATATCCTTATATGCAGTTGCCTGAAATCCTAAGAAACTTCTGACAAAGTTTAGGGAGTACCTGTCCAAAGGAGAGTGTCCCAAAAACTTCATCCTGACAACCTTTTTAAAGCATAGAAGCCAGAGGTCCGATGTCATCGTCACAGAAGCAAGTAGCTTCGTCTCCAAAAAAATTCTGTAGGGAAGCAATTGGAAGGATTATAAACAGTCATATGGTTAACAAATACAGAATCAGATAAAATATTTCAAAGGGGAAAAAAGACAGTTTCCATTCAACATGCAGTGGGGCTTATTAATTATCTTAGCTGCAAGCTAGGAAACTCAAAATCCAAGGTGTATGTAACATTCTTAACTCCATCTGACTGGCCATTAGATCCTGTGACAATGATGATTAGTGTTCTTCCGATCAATTCATTGAACAATTGATTTAATGATATTACACAAGGTTAGAAGCATCCACAATGCAACGAAAGTCAGGACAAGTCTAAACATCTCAAAAGGACCAAAGCTAGACTTGGAAGCAATGACTTGTACAGCCTTTAAGGAAAGTTCAATGATGGAAACTGTTGGATGGTTGGCAAGCTCGAGGCTCTCTTGTCTTCTATAGAGTTCACTGTATACGTCTCTATCAATACTCTGTAGCAAAGCATTTATGATTTCATTTTTTATGAAGGAAAAGAAAGTAACTCACTTGCAAACAAAATGCAATCATGGAAAGCTGGTCAAGCAAAGTACCATTTTTTCATAAGCAATTCATGGTTTTCCGAAAAAATCGAGTGAGACAAGATTAGCCGATAAAGACATTGGTTCGATGGTGGTCTGACAAATTTTACATCTGAAAGAAACATGGTCATTTACCAAAGATTGTATTCAAGCCGTAATTCGATTTTTTTTTTGGTTTTTTGCATTTGTTAGGGGTGTGATGATTCCAGTTCGGACAACCAAAATATGAGTTAACAACGTTCTATTCGATATTGACTTGCTCTAAGTATTTTTATTTCACTACTTCATCAAGCATTTAACTATTTGATAGCAATAGTTGCTTTAGATCAAAGGTCTAGGATTCAATTCTAAAGCCTGCTACAAGAGGTAAAATTGTTGCTGGAAACAACGATCTTTCCACTTCGTGATCCCCTCCTCCTCATCCGAATAGTTTATTGAAGTGTCCCTTTATGAAACTAAACTAAACATCTTGCCCGCCCCCCCCCCCCCCACCCCAATCGAACAAGAAAAATATGCACCACAATTGCCGAGGAATCTTTGTCACAGAAGACGATATAAAGATAAATGATTCCAACAACAAGGAAAGAAGAATGCCATTATTCCACTAGACACAGAGGTATGCTAATTGAAGCGGGAGAACCAGCGCCGCAACATATAGATCTCAGTCGTTCCGACTAGCCAACAAATCATAAAGCACAAGACCAAGAAGCCCTAACTCGGCCATACTTCTCCAGATTCGCCCAAAAATTTGATCCAAAGAACACAAATGGCGGCGGCAAGAAGAGGGATCAACACATGCGTACCTGCCGACACCGCGAAGGAGACGGCCTGTCGCCGGGTCTTCGTCTGGAAATCCCTCGGAAGTGATGGCCCGAAAGGCGTCGATCGGATATATTTGTTATCCGCAGGATACAGGCTGAAAAGCGGCGTTGATCGGTTCGATCCGACTGTAGTGGTAGCGGGATCCACATTTTGCAAGGAACAGGCATTCATTCAAGTTTGTCTGTAGTGGTGACGTGGAGGCCTGCGGATCGGCTGATGGTTCCAAGCAGGATACAGTCTGAACAGTGTATCGTATGATAAGTTAGAGAGTGGGATCCACAGGTTTGGACCAAACTGCTCAAGTAGAGTTGAGCTATATTTTTTGTTACGAACAGGATACAGGCTAAAGAGCCGTGTTGATCATCTCGACCCTGGGGGATCGACATTGTAAGGAACAGGTAATCCGCTCATAATGAATGATGGGTCAGTGAGCGGGACCCAAGTAACGGCCAATGGTTTGTTAAGATAGAATGTCTGCTGAGGCGCGGCGGGGTGAGTTACGGGAAGGGACTTGTCACGTGACACGTCGGTCTTTTTTGGCTGCACTCTTCGCTTCAACCGGCAGCAGCCGGTGGGCCCCCGTGACCCCCCCCCCACTGCAGTACCAACCGAGAAGAAGAATCTCTCACGTGCCAACGCGTACGTCGCACGTGACTCAAAATTTAATGAGAAACATATAGTAACTCAATAATTTTGCATCCAATTATTGAGCCTTATATGCGTGTTTTTGTAGAAAATTTCATTTATTTTGTTAGAAATTGTTATTGTGTCACCTCTCTACTAAATGTAAGCTTACAGACTTGAGATTGTGTAAACACATGAATGAATGTTTCTTGTGTGGCCGTGGGATATGCATAAATAGAAATTATACTTAAAATTTAAATATAAATATCAATGATATGTTGGTTAATGACTAAGCAAGGAAGATAGATGATCTAACCAATTAAGGTGATCCTTAGAGTCTTAATTTTATACTCTTATTTTTATTGATTATGATGATTTATTTTTAAGAAAATAAGTCTTCTACTATGAACATAATATGTAATGGTATTGTTTAGTTTTTAAGTAATGATACTTACTTAGAGTCAGAGGAGACTTGTATAAGAAATTATCAAATCATAGTAAGATGACTTCCTCTCAATGATGGTTAGATTAAACTTAATACTAATGAATCATTGTACAGATTAATACCTTACCTTAGGAAAGGTAAGACTAGTTATTTATTTACAAGATATAAATTCGTCTCATGGAAACAAATTACTAAACTGATATTGTGCTTAAGATTCTGGAGAGAAAAATCAGATATGCACGAAAGCAGATATTGTGCTTAAGATTCTAGAGAGAAAAATCAGATCTGCATGAAAGCTGATCATCAATTTCACTAGAGATGTTTTGCATTTAATGCAAAATTTATTTGAATATATTCTATCATGCGTGCATGTATTTAGAGGAAAAAATAAATATATCGACTGACTAACTAATTTTGCTAGATGTAATAAGGTTATTAATCTTTGGAAGCATTATTAGCTAGATGGCATATGTTCTCTACTATCTGTCAAACAGTAAGGTATTGATTATAAGAAAATTTCAACCTAATAAAAGTATTTCTTTTTTAGAAAAAAGATTACATTCAATTAAAGATATTCTAGAAAATATAATCTATGATAATGATAGATTCTTCTCGGATGTTTAAATTAATGATTTGAAAAAAAAAAGACTAAAAAGTCACTTGAATTTCTTTTTCATAATGGAGGATGCAATCGAAATTAGAAGGATGATAAATAATAAAAAATAATAATATATTTTTTTTTTATTTTTTTAAATATAAAATAATAAAATATTGTCAGTAGTAAAATAATAAAATATTGAAGAATTATGCATATAATTTTACCTCAAATAATACTTCTTTACTCGAATTTGGAGGCTACATGGCTTTTGGGCTCGTACAGAATTTTCAATGAGCCTTTGCAACGCCCGTGGGAGTATCCGATGTATGGCCGATGGCCAGTACGCGTCTGCGGTGGGGGAACAGCATTCAATGTTGTCGTTCCACGACATGCCCTCCCCAGCGTCCGCCATCTCCCTCCTCTTCTCACGCTGCCATGTCCACAGAACCACTGTCCCCAGCTGGCGAACTCTGGCGTCGGACCCCAGCGCCATCCTGGCGTCACGAGAAGAGAGAGAGAAGGCTTTACTCGCTTCCCCTTTCTTCCTACTGCTCTCGCTTCTCCCATCCGATCACGTAACCGGCACCAGCTGTTGGCTTTGCCCACCGTCCCCATCGCTGCCTGACTGTGAAGCGAAAGAGACCTTTGGAGCGGCGCCCTGCCTTTTTAGCTCGCTTTTGCGTTGCTTCTGTTCTTCGTCACCTCACCGGAGTAGAGCTTGTGGTGGTCTCGGCCGGGAAGGAGAAAAGGTGGGGAGGGAGTAGAGAAAGGTCTCATTTTTAGAGGAGGGAGAACGGCGACAGAGGAAACAGTGGAAGGATGAGTATGTACGGGCGGGATCCCTGGGGCGGGCCGCTGGAGATCCACGCGGACTCCGCCACCGATGACGATCGGAGCCGCAACCTGGATTTGGATCGTGCGGCGCTGTCGATGACGTCCCGGCAGCTGGACGAGACCCAGCAGAGCTGGCTGCTCGCCGGGCCGGGGGACCAGGGAAAGAAGAAGAAGTACGTGGACCTGGGCTGCCTCATCGTTAGCCGCAAGCTCTTCCTGTGGTCCCTGGGCGCCGTCGTCGCCGCGGCTGCGCTCGCTGGGCTGATTACCCTCATCGTGAAAACCGTCCCCCGCCACCATCGCCCTCGGCCGCCGCCGGACAACTACACCCTCGCCCTCCACAAGGCCCTTATGTTCTTCAACGCCCAGCGATGTGAGTCACCCTCGCCTTCTTCCTCAATGCGAGCAAAGATCTCGTCGAAAGATCTGATTTTGATGGGGTTTTGATGGAAAGACGAGATTTTGATGAGATCTCTGGAGCCCTTTTTTTCCTTCCTTTTGCAGCCGGGCCGATCCCCAAGCACAACAACGTGTCCTGGAGGGGGACTTCCGGGATGAAGGATGGCATATCCGATCCGTCCTACGGGAAGAGCCTTGTCGGGGGATTCTATGACGCCGGCGACGCCATCAAGTTCAACTTCCCCGCCTCCTTCGCCATGACCATGCTCAGCTGGAGCGTGATCGAGTACAGCGCCAAGTATGACGCCGCCGGAGAGCTCGGCCATGTCAAGGAGATCATCAAGTGGGGTGTCGATTACCTTCTCAAGACCTTCAATTCCTCAGCCGATACGATCGATAGGATCGCCACGCAGGTATATCAAACGAATCCCAAAACTAGAAGCTGAAACATACAGATTAGTGGTACCAAGCTTGTGTTCTTGAGATGCACGGCAGGTCGGGCAAGGTGCCACTTCAGGTGGAGCAAACCCAAATGACCACTACTGTTGGACGAGACCAGAGGACATCGACTACCCTCGGCCGGTCTATGAGTGCCACAGTTGCTCGGATCTTGCGGCAGAGATGGCTGCAGCATTGGCTGCAGCTTCCATCGTGTTCAAGGACAACAAGGCCTACTCCCAGAAGCTTGTCCATGGCGCGGCCACGCTCTGGAAGTTTTCAAGGAACCAGAGGGGGCGGTACAGCGAGGGCGGATCCGATGCCTCCATATTCTACAATTCGACCAGTTACTGGGATGAGTTTGTGTGGGGTGGCGCATGGATGTACCTTGCAACGGGCAATGCCTCCTACCTCCAGTTATCTACTCATCCCAAGCTCGCGAAACATGCTGGTGCTTTTTGGGGCGGTCCAGATTATGGAGTTCTAAGCTGGGATAACAAACTCACTGGTGCTCAAGTGAGTGACACTTCCGCTGTTTATGCTTCTTCATGGAGAATTTGATATTGCTTTTGTGAATTCATCATCTGTTTAGGACACTGTATGAAGATTACTGAGTAAGTTTTCTCTGCTTAATATACATCTGTAGAGTCAACTTTAGCCTGCTGACATTATAATTAACCAATTAGACTAGTACTGGCACCGAATGCAAAAGAAATATCATTAGGACATATTGTTCTTCATGCAGATTTATTTGACCGTATAGTTATTTTCTTTTGCATGTCCCGGATAATCTTCTGATATATTTCATAAACTCATAAGTATCAGAGTAATGAAGGATCTAAGAGAAATACATTTGATGGGAAACTATATGTATGTTTTGCCTTTCTAATCATATACTTCCTTTGATAGCGTTTTAGGCATTAAGACAACTATTTTTTAGGTGTAAAAATAAGCTGTATTGGTCTTCTTTCGCTACTAGAATTTTGTTTATGATGACTAAACTTCTTCATTGTGTTTGAGCTAGATTTGCCAGTAGCAAGGGAATGTAATCTAGTAGTAGGAGATGCATTCTATTTGACTGTCACTGTTGGTGATCACCTTCTGTTATATTTCAGCTGAGTTATATTTACATTCAATCAAACTGTACTTCAGAAATCAAATTCCTTTTATCATTGTACAGAATTCTCAGATGCTTATCTTCACCCTTCTGCATCCAGGTACTTCTTAGTAGATTAAGG
This sequence comes from Musa acuminata AAA Group, assembly GCF_036884655.1. NCBI lineage: Eukaryota > Viridiplantae > Streptophyta > Magnoliopsida > Zingiberales > Musaceae > Musa > Musa acuminata. The sequence goes on along the minus strand of NC_088357.1, from coordinate 12,626,743 downwards.
CTGTTCCTGAGTCCTGGGTACCCATATGAAGAAATGCTGAGAACTTTCCATAACCAGACCGGCATTGTCATGTGCTCATATCTACCTGTTTTTAACTCCTTCAATCGGACAAAAGGTTTGACATTTTTATTTTTTTGGTAATGGTGTTATTGATCCTTTTAAGAGGTTCTCATCGATCATGTTTTCGACAGGTGGTCTGATTCAACTCAATCATGGAAGACCACAGCCCCTTCAGTATGTAGTCAATGTGGCTTTTCTTGCGTCAGTCTACAGCGACTATCTTGAAGCATCTGATACTCCAGGATGGTATTGTGGCCCTAATTTCTTCCCTGCTGGTGTTTTACGTGATTTCGCCAGGACTCAGGTTTGTTCTCTTATTATGCTGTACTTGTATCAAACAGCTTCTAGGATCAACTCTGATTAATTCTCTTCGTGTGCCAGATTGATTATATTTTAGGTAAAAATCCACAAAAGATGAGCTATGTCGTTGGATTTGGCAAACGTTATCCTAAGCATGTCCATCATCGGGGTGCATCGATTCCAAAGAATGGGGTGAAGTATAGCTGCAAAGGAGGATTGAAGTGGAGGGACACCAAAAAGCCAAACCCAAACATCATTTTTGGCGCAATGGTCGCCGGCCCTGATAGACAAGACAGGTTCAGGGATGTTCGAACGAACTACAACTACACCGAGCCAACACTGGCAGGCAATGCTGGATTAGTTGCTGCCCTGGTGTCTTTGTCTGGTGAGAGCACTGGAGTGGACAAGAACACTATGTTCTCTGCGGTTCCACCGATGTCTCCAACTCCCCCACCACCCCCAGTGCCATGGAGACCATGAGAGATCAGGCAATGATTCTTTTGCTTCAGGTTATTCATTCATCTCAGTTGTGAGATCTAACACGAAAAACCATGAAGAAGAGACTTGTGGACGCAACTTATAATGTGGACCTCAGTGTTGAAGCTTGATTCTTTTGTCATTGTGTCGTATACAATGGTTGTATTGCATCAAGAACTTTCTGCAAGCAACATATAATCTAGAGCTCAACTCTCTGCTGCACCTTTAGGATGTATTATCGTATCAGTTTGTCTGGATCGATAAGAAATCTTTGTGTGTCCCTTAATCCATTGCTGACGAAGATTACTTGGTGGAATCGGTTTGGTTACATGCTTCATAAGATCTATTCAAAAATATATACATATTCAAAAATATATACATAAACACAAGCAAAAGAATGATCTTTTAATGCTGAGACATATTACAGACTGACAGCATAAACTTAGCATAAATGAAACAATCTTTTATACAATTAAATAATTAGATCTCATAATTCTAATTATTAGGAGAGTTCCTGTTATCTCATAAGAAATTGTAGGATTTCTTTTACCTAATCAGAATCTAATTAGTAATATCATATATATATATCTTATCTAATTATAATAATGGATCATAAAATCTATATCATATATATATATATATTATCCCTTAACCCATTGATAAGATATAAAAAGATATTCAAAATAAAAAAAAACAAAACAAAATTTGTTTAAAAATAATTTTACCTAATTGAATTCTAAAGAATTTTGAAAAGTATTTTATATATGACCATGAATTTTAAAATAAACCAATAAGTCTAATAAACATAATAATATTATATTAAGTCCAATTATGAATGCGAGTCGTAACGGTCGTACATCATCAATGTCATATTCCCTTATATGTACCATAACTTTGTTAGTCTTTCCTAATATAGTCCATAATGACTCTTGTAATTTATCTTATCAAGATAATCCTATTAGTATATTTAATTATAATATGTATAAACATAAATATAAACAAGATAGCATAAACAAATAACTTTAATTAAGCAAGAAAAATATCAATAATAGCATTCACTTAATCATGTATCACCATATCTTTTATGACTTGCTTAAAAGATATCTTTTATGACTTGCTTAATTAAGCAAGAAAAATATCAATAATAGCTCACAAGCCTCATTTTAAGAACGTATTCTTTAAATATTTTACACTGTAAAACTTTTGTCAATGAATTAGCAATCATCATAGTGGTGCTTAGGTTGTCAATTGACACTTGTTATTTTTGGACTCTTTCTCTAATCACCAAGTATTTTATTTCGATGTACTTGTAATTACTAGAGTACTCACCATTCTTAGAGAAGAAAACTGTTGCGGTGTTATCACAAAATATCTTCAGTGGCTTGATAATTGAGTCAACCACACCAAATCCTAAAATTAAATGTCATAACCATAAAGCTTGATTTGTGGCCTCAAAGCATGTCACAAATTCAGCTTCCATTGTTGATGATGCAATAAGCGATTGCTTTGCACTTTTCCAAGAAATTGCCCTATCAACTAACATGAATACAAATCCTGAAGTGGACTTTATATTATTGAGGCAATTTATAAAATCAGTATCTGAATATCCTATCACTTCAAGCTGATATGATCTCCTGTAGGTGAGCATATAATCTTTCGTCCCCTACAGATATCTCATTACTTTCTTTGTAGCTTTCTAATATTCCATTCTTGGGTTGTTTTGGTATCTTCCCAACATTACAATTACAAAACTAATATATGATCTTGTACAGGTTTGAGTATATAATAGACTTCCAATTGCGCACATAAGGAATATTCTTTATTTAATTCTTTTCTAAGTCATTTTTTTAGCACTAGTTTTGACTGAATTTTTCACCTCTAATAATAGATATATCATTGGCTGAGCAAAGCTGCATATTAAATCTCTCCAAGATACGATTAATATATCCTTTCTGAGATAATCATAATAATCCTTAAGATCTATCCTTGAATATCTCAATATCAATAACATAGACTGCCTCATTCATATCAACCATCTTAAAGTTCTTGTTGAGAAATATCTTAGTTTCGTGTAATAAACCAAGATCACTACCAGCAAGTAAAATATTATCCACATATAAGACCAATATAATAAACTTGCTCCCACTTACCTTCAGATATATACACTAATCAACAGTGTTTTCCTTAAACCCGAAGGAAGTAATAGTATTATGAAACTCTATATACTATTGTCTATTGTCTAGAAGTTTATTTAAGGTCATAAATGGATTTCAAGCTCAACTTTCTTTTCCCTTTTTTATGAATCCTTTAGATTATTCCATATAGATATTCTCATCCATATCCTCATTCAGAAATGTTTTCACATCCATCTAATACAACTTAAGATCATAATGATCTACTAATTCCATGATGATTCTCAACGAGTCATTTCTAGAAATTAGAGAAAAAAGTCTCATTATAGTCGATGCATTATTTTTTAGAAAAACTTTTGGCCATAAGTTTGACTTTATATCGTTCGATATTGCCCGTTGAGACATTAAGGATGTCTTATATGAGTACTCCACTATTTGATATCAGATCTATATGTTTGGAAGTTCTAAATCTAGTACAATTGGTTATTGGGAGTACCAGCCAACCTTACGAGGGCTACTGAGTGTCGATAGAGAATCACTACTCTCGGTATCATGAGAGAAATATCCTGTGTGTTCTTACTCAAACAAATCCTTGGCCAAGATTATTCGGATTGAGAGAGAAAGAGTTTTTTGGGAGAATTCGATTAGAGCGAGACTCGAGGAGAAAGTATATGCGCTTGACAACACCATACCTAGTATATAGTCTCTGGGATATTAGATGGATGAGAGACTACATGTACATGGTAACTAAGGACAGATAAGTCCAAAGGATTGGATCCCCCTATATCATATGAGGACTATAGCGTAGTGGCCTAATAGATCCGTAGTCGATGAGTCGTGTGAATTATTATGAAGATAATAATTCACTGAGCTAGAAGGAGTTCTGATAGGTATGACTCATAGCCAGCTCGATATTGGGCCTAGAGGGTCACACACATATAGTAGGTGTTGCGACGAGTAGAGGTTCAGATATGAGATATCCGTTGGAGCCCCTATTTTATTGAATATCCAATAAGCCCCTGAATCATTGGATCCTATGGATGAGATCCAATAAGAGTTAATAAGAGATTATTGGGTAGAGACCCACTAATCTAAGAGGTTTGGGTAATTGGATGGAGATCTAGTACCCAATAGGGTAGGATCCATTAGGGTTAACTAGGGGTCTCTATAAATAGGAGGGAACTAAAGGCCCATAGGTTGGGGCTTCTTGGTGGTCACCTCCTATTCTCCTCTCCCCTTCTCCTCCTCAGATAGCAAGCCTGGAGATTTGAGGAGTATTGTTGCAGTCTTGCTGTGTGGATCACCGCTAGAGAGGAGGATGCTTAACCTCCTTCATCCTCTCCGACAGATCTACAAGGATTCAGGGATATACGATATCCCTAGGTAATACAACTTTCTCATACATAGTTTCTATTTTATGGGTTTTGTGTATCAATCTTCGCACGACAACAAATACATATTGAGAAATGTAGGATTTTTACTTGATGTTGTTCCACTGTGCATATGATGTCACCTCTAGATTTCCCAACACCTGTCTTATTCTAGGGATACGCCCTAGAGATTACAGCTTACCTTCTAAATAGAATTTTAACTAAGTCGGTGGTGTCTACTCCATATGAGATATGAAAAAGAAAGAAGCTTGATCTTAAGGTTGTTAAGATTTGGGGTTGCCCTACCCATGTCAAAAAGATATAACCCCGACAAATTGGAATCCAAGATGGAATGGTACATATTCGTGGGATACCTCAAGGACACTAATGGGTATTACTTCTATCACCTCGTGGACCAAAAAGTCTTTGTAACCAAGATAGTAGTGTTATTTGAGAAGGAACACATTCTTGGTGGAGACAATGAGAGCATAATAGAGTTGAGCGAGTTTGGAGAACCTAGCTTAAGCATCATTCCATAGCTTGAGTCTATTCAAGTACTTAACACATAAGTTCCAAATTTACATAGATCCGACAAAGTATCCCATCCTCTTGAGTGATATGTGAAACATATTATAGGAGAAGACTTTGAGGATATTGATTCTCAAACCTAGGAGGAGGTTATTACGAGTATAGACTCTAGGAAGTGGCAAGAGATCATAAATTCTAAGATGGATTTCATACTCCAATAAGGTTTGGAACTTAGTTAATGCACCAAAGAGTATTGTACCCATTGGTTATAAGTGGATCTTCAAGAAGAAGATCAGAGTAGATGGAAAAGTAGAAACATATAAAGCAAGGCTAGTGGTTAAGGGGTATCGTCAAAGGCAAGGTGTTGACTATGACGAATCCTTCTCACCTATAGTCATGCTAAAATCCATACGAATTCTATTAGCTATTGTAGTATACTTTAATTATAAGATCTGACAAATGGACGTGAAAACCGTGTTTCTCAATGGCAACCTCAATGAGGGGGTGTATATGATACATGCTAAGGGATTTGTATCCAAAGATAGTCCAGATAAAGTGTGCTGGTTGCTTATACCCATCTATGGACTAAAGTAAGCTTCCTGAAGTTAGAACACAAGATTTGATGA